>NC_042985.1:16967194-16992194 GCF_901001165.1 Salmo trutta
GGGAGGGAGGGAGGGAGGGAGGGAGGGAGGGAGAGAGAGGGAGCACCGCTCTGGTCTTGGCTGTTTCAGTGATACAAGAGTGCCCCCTACTGCTCCACTCTGCAGAGTTACAACACACACTTTGATAAAACAGCAGAGCTGAGATTGGACTAACACACACACACACACACACACACACACACACACGTACAGTAAACAGATGTGACTAAGTAGACTTCAATGTGAACAACCCATCCTCTCTCATTTATGAGACTGAAATGACTGAGAAAATGGAAAGATGTGTCAGAACAATTACTAGTCCCTTGTGATTTGGTGAAGAGCTGAGTAAGACCATGTTGAACCAAACATTCTTAATATATCATACCCGGGGTGTGACACAAAGACATTTCACAATCACACCTGCGCTCTCTGATTATTATCGGTGTAGTTTGTGCAATGAACTCAAGCACAGGCATATTTGAGGTTACACAGATGTATACAGCCAATCAGCATCAGATCCTGACTGTGAGAATGCTGATCACGTTGAAACAAGAGACTGTGTACACTAACAATCACTGACTGCAGAAGCGTGTGAATGAACTGAAGTGTTACAGTAAAGTTCTTTGTGATTAGACTTTGTATGGCTCTTAAATGGCAATCGTACACAGTCAACCTTACTACTACACACTAGTACGTGTTATTACTAGGTCCCAGTGTGCAGTCTTACCATGAGCTCCATCTCTCTCCAGTCATTCTCCAGCTGCTCCATGGGTCTGGCCCACCAGCTGCAGAACCGGGTGTAACGCTGGCCCTGGAACCAGTACTGCCTCAGCCACTCAAACTCCACCTGCACACAACACAACACAACACAGTCAGGTAGAGGAACCATATAGGATTATAGGAATACTTCAGATCCTAGACAGGCAGTGGTAGATCAGTCAAGCCGTATGAAGTCCAGATGGAAATATTGGAAAGCTCAAACTTGCAAAGACATGGAGGTACAAAGACATGGAGATACAAAGACATGCAGGTACAAAGACATGGAGGTACAAAGACATGGCGGTACAAAGACATGGAGGTACAAAGACATGGCGGTACAAAGACATGGCGGTACAAAGACATGGAGGTACAAAGACATGGAGGTACAAAGACATGCAGGTACAAAGACATGCAGGTACAAAGACTTGGAGGTACAAAGACATGGAGGTACAAAGACATGGAGGTACAAAGACATGCAGGTACAAAGACATGGAGGTACAAAGACATGGAGGTACAAAGACATGGAGGTACAAAGACATGGAGGTACAAAGACATGCAGGTACAAAGACATGGAGTTACAAAGACATGGAGGTACAAAGACATGGAGGTACAAAGACATGGAGGTACAAAGACATGGAGGTACAAAGACATGCAGGTACAAAGACATGCAGGTACAAAGACATGCAGGTACAAAGACATGGAGGTACAAAGACATGGAGGTACAAAGACATGCAGGTACAAAGACATGGAGATACAAAGACATGAAAGTATATCCATCTATCAACGCCAAGGCCTCTACTGTGCTTTAGAGCAGGAGTGAGAGACAGGAGATAACAAAAGGTTAAATCTGTCTGTTGGGGATTTCCCCTAATCAGATATATATAGAGAATGAAGTGTACTGGAGTCTAGACTTCCTAGAATGTCTGTTTACACAGATGGTCATCCCTATGAGAGTAGACAATACACCCCTCTCACAATACACCCCTCGACCCCCATTTCCCAAACCAACCCGACCCCACCCTTGACGCCTATACCACACATTGCTCAACACTCTCCTCACTCCTCTTTCCTCCTCCTCACTCCTCCTCCTCATCCCCTACTCCCTCGCTCTGCAGGGGAATGACAGTTTACTCTGCAGAGCGGCTCACCTCTCCTCACTCCTCCTCCTCCTCCTCCTCATCCCCTACTCCCTCGCTCTGCAGGGGAATGACAGTTTACTCTGCAGAGCGGCTCACCTCTCCTCACTCCTCCTCCTCTTCCTCCTCATCCCCTACTCCCTCGCTCCGCAGGGGAATGACAGTTTACTCTGCAGAGCAGCTCACCTCTCCTCCTCCTTTTCCTCCTCCTCATCCCCTACTCCCTCGCTCCGCAGGGGAATGACAGTTTACTCTGCAGAGCAGCTCACCTCTCCTCCTCCTCCCCTACTCACTCGCTCCGCAGGGGAATGACAGTTTACCCTGCAGAGCAGCTCACCTCTCCTCCTCCTCCTCCTCATCCCCTACTCCCTCGCTCCGCAGGGGAATGACAGTTTACTCTGCAGAGCAGCTCACCTCTCCTCCTCCTCCTCCTCCTCATCCCCTACTCCCTCGCTCCGCAGGGGAATGACAGTTTACTCTGCAGAGCAGCTCACCTCTCCTCCTCCTCCTCCTCATCCCCTACTCCCTCGCTCCGCAGGGGAATGACAGTTTACTCTGCAGAGCAGCTCACCTCTCCTCCTCATCCCCTACTCCCTCGCTCCACAGGGGAATGACAGTTTACTCTGCAGAGCGGCTCACCTCTCCTCCACTGGGAGTGTTTCAGCTCTTTTGAAGTGCTGATTTAATCCTCACAAGGACACGTCACGTAGCCAGGTGTATGGATGTGTGTGTGCGTGTGTTTGTCTGAGAAAGTGTGTGTGTCAGAGATTGCCCCAAATGCCGGTGATGCAAATGCAAGGCGCTCTGAGTTGCCCTCCCCCAAAACATCCTACAAAGCACTGTTCCAGTATCATCCTCCCAACAATACATGCACCATTTCATTTGACATAGACAACTGTAGAACACAAGGTGAGGAGTACAAAAGAGTTGCATATCAAATGTGAAAGTGACTACAAGACCTACTGTTCATCTCCAACTACTAGTCCGTGTATTGTTCTTGTAGGCATTAGGATGTATGGTACAGTGTAACATTAGCTCTATAACACATAAGCACAATACAGAGGAAGAAGATGACAAGAATACAAAGCCATTTCCACTTCACCCTTTGTTCAGTGGCTGGCCTTCTAGGCTATGCAGTGGCACAGGATACAGAGAAACTGTCTGCCATTTTGGATCCAAAGGGGGCTGATCACAGTGGTTTGACATGCAGGGGCTGGGTCACGTACGGGGGGGGGGGGTAGATGGACCATAGCACGGTTCAGCACCTTCACAACCACTCCATACAACATACCCTTCAAACAAATGTCAGGCTTTATGGCTCTTCAACCCTCCACTACTCCACTCCCCCTCTTGAACAGTACAGCTCACACACACACAACAAAGCAAGAGAGGGGACAAACATAGACTGTCCTTTCTCTACCTCCACCCTCCGCTCCCCCTCTCTCTCTGATTGTCCGTCTGTCCTTTACTGAGGGAACACAGCCTGTGGCTCCGCTTTGAGCCGACATGGACTCCTAGCCCCCGCCGAGCATGGCGATGGCAGCCTCAAAGCCAGGTGACTGCGGCATCTGTGGGACGCCTGGCATTTGGAGCCTGAGCTGTGAGCTACTGAGAGGGGAACACTGACTAAATGCCACCTGCCCAGGTAGAGATCGAAAGAGAGAGCGGGAGAGAGAGATGGAGAGAGTCATCGCCATCGTTAGGCTAGATTTTCTCCTCTGCCTCGCCCGTTCTGGGAGCAGGGAGACTGAGAGGGGCCCCTCCCCTGTGGTGTCTCCTGTCATCTCTCCAGGTGACGGACGTGCTAACTGCACATTAGCACTCCGCTCAGCCTCCCACTCACCATGGCGACCCAGGAGTCAAAGCCAAGTAGTCCCTTTCAGTATTTAATGAAGCAGGGTTTTTCCACACCTCTCGGTGGTCCCCCAGCAGACTTGACCAATCAATTTCCGGCTGTTCCATGCCGCGCGGCCCCCGAGGTAGGAGCTGATGAGAGACGAATCGATATCAACCTGCCTCTTTCTGTTTACTTTCCTGGACCTGCATCACATCAACCAGGAGCACTGAGCACTGTCCCCTGTCTCCAGAGGTACAGGACACACTTCACACTCATCACACCTTGGCTACCGTGGACACACACTTACAGACAAGGACACACACACACACACACAAACATACCTTGAGGCGATACAAACTGTACTCGCAGACACAACCTGTCCTTGCTCACCTATAGGCCTATAAACAATAATATGCTCCAAATTACAGATTTCAATTAGATTCTTTCTCAACTGAAAATAGGATAAGAAAAAACGGTTCCCTACAGGTAAGTCACAAACTCTCTGACTCCGCAAGGAAGAGTGGTGTGGGCTTTTAGCTACTTGACAAACACTGTTACTCACTAGGGAGAGAGAGGCCTGGCCTGGAAAACATACTGTACAGGACAGAGGAAGGTCAGAGGGACTACCTGGCTGATTACCCTTGTACTTTACCTTCCCCCATCACTAGCAGAACCAGACATGTGGGACTTACTTAGTGTGTCCCACCCTCCAATATTTACTGAGCAGGGACAGGTTTCATTAGGGGGGTCCCAGAGGGCACACTGTCACACACCCACCTGGGAAGTGACACGATGGCTTTAAATGAGACAAGACGTTTGTGTCTGGGATTAGCATTTCAAAGCCAAACACACACACACACACACACAGACAGGGCCGCGTGGCGATGGGATGTGATGCTAGCCCCCTGTTCGTTCCACCGTTCCAACACACAGACAGGACCGCGTGGCGATGGGATGTGATGCTAGCTCCCTGTTCGTTCCACCGTTCCAACACACAGACAGGACCGCGTGGCGATGGGATGTGATGCTAGCCCCCTGTTCGTTCCACCGTTCCAACACACAGACAGGACCGCGTGGCGATGGGATGTGATGCTAGCTCCCTGTTCGTTCCACCGTTCCAACACACAGACAGGACCGCGTGGCGATGGGATGTGATGCTAGCCCCCTGTTCGTTCCACCGTTCCAACACACAGACAGGACCGCGTGGCGATGGGATGTGATGCTAGCCCTCTGTTCGTTCCACCGTTCCAACACACAGACAGGACCGCGTGGCGATGGGATGTGATGCTAGCCCCCTGCTCGTTCCACCGTTCCAACACACAGACAGGACCGCGTGGCGATGGGATGTGATGCTAGCCCCCTGTTCGTTCCACCGTTCCAACACACAGACAGGACCGCGTGGCGATGGGATGTGATGCTAGCCCCCTGTTCGTTCCACCGTTCCAACACACAGACAGGGCCGCGTGGCGATGGGATGTGATGCTAGCCCCCTGTTCGTTCCACCGTTCCAACACACAGACAGGGCCGCGTGGCGATGGGATGTGATGCTCGCCCCCTGTTCGTTCCACCGTTCCAACACACAGACAGGACCGCGTGGCGATGCGATGTGATGCTAGAGGCCTGTTCGTTCCACCGTTCTAACACACAGACAGGACCGCGTGGCGATGGGATGTGATGCTAGCCCCCTGTTCGTTCCACCGTTCCAACACACAGACAGGACCGCGTGGCGATGGGATGTGATGCTAGCCCCCTGTTCGTTCCACCGTTCCAACACACAGACAGGACCGCGTGGCGATGGGATGTGATGCTAGCCCCCTGTTCGTTCCACCGTTCCAACACACAGACAGGACCGCGTGGCGATGGGATGTGATGCTAGCCCCCTGTTCGTTCCACCGTTCCAACACACAGACAGGGCCGCGTGGCGATGGGATGTGATGCTAGCCCCCTGTTCGTTCCACCGTTCCAACACACAGACAGGGCCCGCGTGGCGATGGGATGTGATGCTAGCCCCCCTGTTCGTTCCACCGTTCCAACACACAGACAGGGCCGCGTGGCGATGGGATGTGATGCTAGCCCCCTGTTCGTTCCACCGTTCCAACACACAGACAGGACCGCGTGGCGATGGGATGTGATGCTAGAGGCCTGTTCGTTCCACCGTTCCAACACACAGACAGGGCCGCGTGGCGATGGGATGTGATGCTAGAGGCCTGTTCGTTCCACCGTTCCAACACACAGACAGGACCGCGTGGCGATGGGATGTGATGCTAGCCCCCTGTTCGTTCCACCGTTCCAACACACAGACAGGACCGCGTGGCGATGGGATGTGATGCTAGCTCCCTGTTCGTTCCACCGTTCCAACACACAGACAGGACCGCGTGGCGATGGGATGTGATGCTAGCCCCCTGTTCGTTCCACCGTTCCAACACACAGACAGGGCCGCGTGGCGATGGGATGTGATGCTAGCCCCCTGTTCGTTCCACCGTTCCAACACACAGACAGGACCGCGTGGCGATGGGATGTGATGCTAGCCCCCTGTTCGTTCCACCGTTCCAACATACAGACAGGACCGCGTGGCGATGGGATGTGATGCTAGCCCCCTGTTCGTTCCACCGTTCCAACACACAGACAGGACCGCGTGGCGATGCGATGTGATGCTAGCCCCCTGTTCGTTCCACCGTTCCAACACACAGACAGGACCGCGTGGCGATGGGATGTGATGCTAGCCCCCTGTTCGTTCCACCGTTCCAACACACAGACAGGACCCGCGTGGCGATGGGATGTGATGCTAGCCCCCTGTTCGTTCCACCGTTCCAACACACAGACAGGGCCGCGTGGCGATGGGATGTGATGCTAGCCCCCTGTTCGTTCCACCGTTCCAACACACAGACAGGACCGCGTGGCGATGGGATGTGATGCTAGCCCCCTGTTCGTTCCACCGTTCCAACACACAGACAGGGCCGCGTGGCGATGGGATGTGATGCTAGCCCCCTGTTCGTTCCACCGTTCCAACACACAGACAGGAAGATTAGAGTAGAGAGGCCAGAAGGGCCTAGAATCAGCTAGAAAACGGTCTCTCTCTCTCTGCTATGCCAAGTGCTGTTCTCCTGTTCTCTACCCATCAACCCTTGCTTCAACTCCCTCCTCTGTCTACTAACATTCTCCCCCTCTCCCTGAACACACGTTCCTCAGATGGCCAACGTTCAGCTTCATAACCATCACAACCCTAAACACCCCCCTTCCCCCCTCTATCCCTACCCAAATGACTGTCAAACCCCCTCTAAGCATACACGACACACAGTACATCAGCATCAGCCAGGCAGCCAGTCGGCCGGCCGGTCGATCTCCTGTTTATTACTTTTTAAGGAAATGCCCATAAGGTGTTGGTCAGGTCAGCCTGTCTGACGAGCCTCTGCTTGTTCGCTCTACGGTCGTCCATGTCAAACACGACCCATGCAATATGCGCCCGCTAACCGCCAAAACTAGCCGTCATAATAAATAACTCTGCCAACAATACATCATTTAAGTGGGTGTTCTGCCCTCATGGGCAACTCAGAACAAATGGCCCAATCCATCATCGTGGTCCTGGGGACGCCAGGTAGAGTAGAGCGGGGCCAGGCCCCCAAGAGAGAGCTCTCTCCCCTCCTCTCCCAGCCTTTTATAAATAGCCTCCTGTTTTCCTAAATAAACGGTGTGCGCCCCCCAGCCAGGCCTACACTGGGTAATCCTGTGGTGCTGCGCTGTGAGCAGGTGTTCGCTCTCTCTGCGATGGAGACCAGGTGTTGGCTAGGCCTCTCCCTCTCTCTATACCTCTCTCTCTCTCTCTCTCTCTCTCTCTCTCTCTCTCTCATATTGTCTGAATAATTAATACTGGCTACAACCTTTAAACAACCTCACGCCAAGCTCATCTGTCATGGCGTCCCGTGTGGTTCCTGACTCGGCCCGCTGCTGTGGTTACCTGGGAGTAGTGAGGATAACACATACAGAGGGGAGCGGAGGGGAGAGGTGAAGTGCTATTTTAACCATTAGCCCCTGGCAGTCAGGGGCAGGCTGGGCTGCAGAAGGCTGTATTGAGCAAGCTGCCACTGTAAAGCGTGAACGGCCCCCATAGGGTCTCAGGGCCCCGGAGCCAGATTCACTGATTGTTCTGTGTGAAAGGGGCCATGATCTTGATTCTTAGACAAACAAGAGCAGCCTGGACTTATGAAATATTTCTCCCATAACATAAATACCCACGGTAGCTATGAATGATGTCAACTTAAATGTTGACAACCTCTTTATTTTCCTATGGAAGGGCCTTAACCCTGGTTAACAAGATGTGACTGAAAGTAGAAAGGGAAAGATTATACACAACTACCCTTTCCTTGAATGAGGGTTCCAAAAGGGTTCTTCGGATGTCTCCATAGGATAACCCTTTTTGGTTCCAGGTAGAACTATTTCGGGGTCCATGTAGAATCCTCTGTGTAAAAGAACTCAAAAGGGTTCTACCTGGAACTAAAAGGGTTCTACCTGGAACCAAAAAGGGTTCTTCAAAGGGCTCTTCTATGAGGACAGCTGAAAAAACCCTTTTAGGTTCTAGATAGCACCTTTTTTCTAAGCGTGTAGGTAGGACACCAAGTTAGGCCTATCGCAGAACCCCAAAAGTTAGTCACACACAGTCACACACACCCACCTCATTGTGTATCTCCTCGTAGCCTTGCAGGGTAGCTGGCAGCAGGGAGAGCAGGCTGTGGGTCCCTGTTTCTGGGTCTGTGCTCAGGTTAGACAGGGCCTCCCGGCAGCGAGACTGGATGTAGTCCAGGGTCCCGGTTGAACACTGTGAGGACAGGCAGTCAAAAAAGGTTGGGAGATAATGCATGTATTCTGGGAGCATAAAGGCCTCTTGGAATTCTAGAATAGAAGGTAGAATCTGATAAAGAAAGGTAATGGAATATATGGTATCCTATAAAATAAACCAATCATTATTAGAATCAGGCCAGGGTCTCCAAGCCCCCAGTGTACCCCAGGCCCCCCTCACCTCCGCCACTCTGTGTGTAGAGCTGAAGCGGGCTGAGTCTCCAGCCAGAACACAGTGCTGATGGGTCCTGTTCAGGTCATCTGGGGACAGAGGAGGACAAACCACAGTCACCACACAACCAACACCAGTCAACTATCCCAAATATTAAGAGGCAATGATGTTCACAACATTTTACTATGAATATAGGCCTACACATCAATGATGTTCACAACAATTTACCATGAATATAGGACGCCTACACATCAATGATGTTCACAACAAGTTACTATGAATATAGGCCTACACATCAATGATGTTCACCACAATTTACTCTGAATATAGGCCTACACATCAATGATGTTCACAACAATTTACTATGAATATAGGACGCCTACACATCAATGATGTTCACAACAATTTACTATGAATATAGGCCTACACATCAATGATGTTCACAACAATTTACTATGAATATAGGCCTACACAAATGCCAAATGTTTTCATTGTGTTTTAACCTTTGTTAGGACACGAGACACCACAGCACACTTGTCCACTAGTGGAATGAAGATGGAAAATACAATTGAAATGTCTGTTTAATAACGTTTGTCTCTTTGTTATGATGTGCCTGAGTTATCACCTTGTCGGACCATTTCTCCCCACTCAAACAGAACGTTTCCTGCTAACCTAACAATGCTATCGCTAATCCTATCAAACGTCAACGCCTTCTATTATATAAGAGCACAGATGCCAGAGTCTAGTTATCACCAGAGTCTACATGAAATATCTGTCAATGTGCCCTTGAGCAAGGCACATAACCCTAATTGCTCCTGTAAGTCGCTCACCACCACTGTTGTTAAACTGGCTTCTTAGGTAAGGGTGTGATGGCCTAGTTCCAGCTTTAGCCACAAGTTGCAACACCTCTCATTAACAGGTTTATCCCGTTTCGGGGGTGTTTTCGTTGTTTATCAGAAATGATAATATTTCTGCTAATGATCTACTTATTTTCACAAACATGTTAAGTGTTGGCCATTAGATTGTTAACAGTGCAACAGTACATCCTCTCAAGCGTACCACCGTTCACTGAAAAGTGACCTGTTTAAAGGTGTCAGTGGTTCAGGACAGGTTAGAGCATGGGTGTATTCATTAGGGAACACCATTACGTAGGTGGAAACTATGTTGAATAATAATAAACTACATTTATCAATCTGACTCCATTATTATGTGAATAAATGCAACAGGCCCTGTGCGTCTCTGGAGGATATAGCAAGATGGTGAACAATTGCATCACCAACTCAGTATGACTATAATGAACATGTGTCTATCTTGCAGCGTTATGCAGTTATTAAGAGGCTAGATACAAATAGCTAATCCTGGACACCAATGTTCTAGCATTCATTTATTGAGGCAAGTAGATCAGAGATGTCAAGGTGGTACACAAGCATGTGCTATGTGAATAGTGTAAGTAACAACTATCAATAGACCTACTACATTATAGACATAGTCAATCAAAAAATGACTCTGTAAAATGAGGAACGCATTCACTCAATTCAACTAATAGAATTTATTAGTCACAGAAGAACTGACACTCAACCAATTCCAATGTACATGAAATACATGATACAGAAAAACACAGAGTAAATAACGGTAGCCAAGAGGTTAAGAGTTAACGTGGTTACACGTGTCTTCAGTTCAGAACCATCGCTAAGAGAAAAAACATGTCTGTCTGATACACACAGGAGCTTGGTAGCAAGTTAACGTTTGATCCCTGTGATAGCCCACAGATGGTGTGCCATCTAAACAACGTCAGAAATTGCGACTGAGTCACCCCACTGTGCTCCCACACCAGCCAGTCACCGGTCACTGCGATTATCAACTTCTCGTATTCTTCCAATACACTGTAGCAAATCATTCTGCACCATAAAAACACATTTGCTGCTCCACACCAACTAATTAGAATGCCAGGTCCTCTATCTACCAACCTCTATCCAGCAGCAGGATCAGTGAAATGTGAGCATTATTCTACTTCATTAAACAAACACTGTCAGATCTCATTCCTCATGATGGAGGTCTCATATCAACAAACACTGTCAGATCTCATTCCTCATGATGGAGGTCTCATATCAACAAACACTGTCAGATCTCATTCAATCCCTCATGATGGAGGACTCATATCAACAAACACTGTCAGATCTCATTCCTCATGATGGAGGTCTCATATCAACAAACGCTATCAGATCTCATTCAATCCCTCATGATGGAGGACTCATATCAACAAACGCTGTCAGATCTCATTCAATCCCTCATGATGGAGGACTCATATCAACAAACACTGTCAGATCTCATTCCTCATGATGGAGGACTCATATCAACAAATACTGTCAGATCTCATTCCTCATGATGGAGGTCTCATATCAACAAACGCTGTCAGATCTCATTCAATCCCTCATGATGGAGGTCTCATATCAACAAACACTGTCAGATCTCATTCAATCCCTCATGATGGAGGACTCATATCAACAAACACTGTCCGATCTCATTCCTCATGATGGAGGTCTAATATCAACAAACGCTGTCAGATCTCATTCAATCCCTCATGATGGAGGTCTCGTATCAACAAACACTGTCAGATCTCATTCCTCATGATGGAGGTCTCATATCAACAAACGCTATCAGATCTCATTCAATCCCTCATGATGGAGGACTCATATCAACAAACACTGTCAGATCTCATTCCTCATGATGGAGGACTCATATCAACAAATACTGTCAGATCTCATTCCTCATGATGGAGGTCTCATATCAACAAACGCTGTCAGATCTCATTCAATCCCTCATGATGGAGGTCTCATATCAACAAACGCTGTCAGATCTCATTCAATCCCTCATGATGGAGGTCTCATATCAACAAACACTGTCAGATCTCATTCAATCCCTCATGATGGAGGTCTCATATCAACAAACGCTGTCAGATCTCATTCAATCCCTCATGATGGAGGTCTCGTATCAACAAACACTGTCAGATCTCATTCCTCATGATGGAGGACTCATATCAACAAATACTGTCAGATCTCATTCCTCATGATGGAGGTCTCATATCAACAAACACTGTCAGATCTCATTCAATCCCTCATGATGGAGGTCTCATATCAACAAACGCTGTCAGATCTCATTCAATCCCTCATGATGGAGGTCTCGTATCAACAAACACTGTCAGATCTCATTCCTCATGATGGAGGTCTCATATCAACAAACACTGTCAGATCTCATTCAATCCCTCATGATGGAGGTCTCATATCAACAAATGCTGTCAGATCTCATTCAATCCCTCATGATGAAGGTCTCATATCAACAAACGCTGTCAGATCTTATTCAATCCCTCATGATGGAGGTCTCATATCAACAAACACTGTCAGATCTCATTCCTCATGATGGAGGTCTGATATCAACAAACACTGTCAGATCTCATTCAATCCCTCATGATGGAGGTCTCATATCAACAAACACTGTCAGATCTCATTCATTACATTACATTTACATTTAAGTCATTTAGTAGACGCTCTTATCCAGAGCGACTTACAAATTGGTGCATTCACCTTAAGATATCCAGTGGAAAAACCACTTTACAATAGTGCATCTAAATCTTTTTTTTTGGGGGGGGGGGGGGTAGAAGGATTACTTTATCCTATCCCAGGTATTCCTTATGATGGAGGTCTCATATCAACAAACGCTGTCAGATCTCATTCAATCCCTCATGATGAAGGTCTCATATCAACAAGCGCTGTCAGATCTCATTCAATCCCTCATGATGGAGGTCTCATATCAACAAACACTGTCAGATCTCATTCCTCATGATGGAGGTCTCATATCAACAAACACTGTCAGATCTCATTCAATCCCTCATGATGGAGGACTCATATCAACAAACACTGTCAGATCTCATTCAATCCCTCATGATGGAGGTCTCATATCAACAAACACTGTCAGATCTCATTCCTCATGATGGAGGTCTCATATCAACAAACACTGTCAGATCTCATTCCTCATGATGGAGGTCTCATATCAACAAACGCTGTCAGATCTCATTCCTCATGATGGAGGTCTCATATCAACAAACATTTATCCAATAAACAAAGATCCTGATCCGATCCCAACTGCTGTTTCTAGTGTATCAGTCCCGTCAGTCCACGAGCTTGTTTGTGTGTTTAGATGTCGCCCAGCTCTGTTATTATTTGCTCCACATAAAAATCATTAATTTAGCCATTACAGAGCTGTCAATCACAGCACATGTGCATATTTACACCCCGCCTTGAGCAGTGTGGCTGGCTAATGCCTTTGATTTGAAAGTCAAACAGTGAAGTGCTTTAGGAAGATAGATATTATTATGAGGTAGTGAGGGAAAAAAACTGAAAAAGAGCATGACAAACAAAACAAGTTCCCCCACTGTTCTGTGTTATCCTCTGATGAGATTGTGAAGGTCTCTGGGGGGAATGACTCCCGTCTTTAAAACAGTTTATATCCAATAATAAATTATCTCCATCAATCTGGTCCTCCACAGTCTGATGGCACTGGGGGGACAAACTCGATTTCTGTAATAAATATTTATCTTTCTTTCTCTACCCCCTCATCTGTTGCCACTTGTCCCCTTCTTTTTTCCAGGAAGCAGCAGGCTTTTAAATATATTGGGTCAACTCTTTCTCAGGTCCCTCGTGAGTTGGGAGCTGGAAATCTTATTACCCAACAGGCTCGGTGTCAGACTTGTATTGTTCTTTTTAAACCACCGAAATTCCATTTGGGTGGAAATAACGGCTGATTAAATTTGCACACACATATTACACACACAGACACACACAACATTAACAGTTCAGAGGTTGAGTCACTGACTAACAGTGCTAAAAAGGAATGATGGTGTCCATGATGGTACACGGGCCTGTTCCTTATCAAAACACCACAAAGCCAGAGGCTACAGACCCAGGTTCCATCCCGGGCTGTGTTGCAGGAGACCGGGATACCCATGAGGCGGCACACAATTGGCCCAGCATCGTCCGGATTAGGGGATGGTTTGGCCGTCTGGGATGTCCTTGTCCCATTGCTCTCTAGAGACTCCTTGTGTCGGGCCGGGCGTATGCACGCTGACTTCGGTCGCCAGCTGTATGGTGTTTCCTCCGACACATTGGTCCGGCTGGTTTCAAGATTAAGCGAGCAGTGTATCAAGAAGCAGTGTGACTTGGCAGGGTCGTGTTTCGGAGGACAAATGGCTCTGGACCTTCACCTGTCCGAGTCCGTACGGGAGTTGCAGCGATGGGACAAGACTGTAACTACCAACTGGATATCACGAAATTGGGGAGAAAAAGGCGCAAAAACTACAACAACAAAAAATTATAATAAAATGTAAAAAACCACCACAAAGCCACTAGTCAACAGGCATCACAAAGCTAGCTTTTATTTCTGTCCCTTGTTGAGGCATGCTAAAACCTCCAATGAAATACTAAGTGGACTAGTTTCTTGAATGTAGTCTTGGTTGATTACAGTAGTAAGCGACTGTACTGTGCACCTGATCCAGGTGTGTAGGAGTGAGACAGACTGACTGTGTGAGCTGCTACAGTACCATAGTGATCCTGTAGGGATCTTCCAAACTGGAACATAAATCCCCATTGATCCAGTTCAGTCAGGTCCAATTACAATGGTGTTTCTAGAGCAGCCCATCACTCTGGTATCATGCCTGGACTGAAAGTGACAAATCTCATCCTGTCTGCGTTATGTCCCATGAGGTCACTCCAACTCATGGTTTCTACTCAAATCAACATGTTTTGAGGTAGAATATGAGTCTGTTCCTGCATGTTCTCGCCTGTGTCTTTGTGTGTGTGTGTGTCTGTTCGTACGTGTCCAAAAAAACGATGCAGTCATATTTCACCAACGATCCCAGACAAATACACACAATGATGTCTTGGAGGTCCTAACCCATACACAGTGTGGGACATGGCGTGCTGCTGTGATGGGGAAGCTAGTGGTAGCCAATAATAGCCGTGTAGCCTTGTCCTGTATTGTAGAAGCTAAGAGCAGCCCGACCCAGCAGGCAGAGATGAAAGGGGAAGGCATCTGCTGTAGCCATCAGCATTAAGGTCTGATTTACACCCTCATGGCCCGCTGCCTGTCCTCTCCACTCCATAGAGACACCACCAGCACCGCTGCCACAGCACCGGGTCACAGGACTTCACAAAATAACATTTGGTTTTCTTAACCTCTCTAATGCATGCAATTACATGGAACCTTAGGGTTTCAGATACACAAGCAGGCCAGAGTCCGAGCTACATGCGGAACAGAACAGAACAGGGCTTCTGGTCGGGTTGGGTTCAGACTAACACAATGATGAGAGAGTGAGAAATAGAGAGATAGATAAAAGAGAGAGAGGGAAGGAGAGAGAGAGAGAGAGAGAAAAAAAACAGAAAAGAGAGGTAGAAAAAGAGAGAGAGAGAGTCTAGAGAGCATCCTGCTTCTATAGGTCAGTAGGGACACAGTAAACCAAACACACTAGAACATCAAGTGTAAATCTCACACAGACTAGAGATGTCATGTAGAAGGAGTGGTGTGCATGCTCTAGTACCTCTCAGGTAGTAGCAGTCTCCAGACTGCAGTGGGAGGGTCAATCCAGGGGTGTGGATGTCCCAGGCCACCTTTAGACCAATCCTCCAGCAGCCCTTCTCCGCAGGACCCTCCTCCGAGCTCACACCTGCTAAACACAAACAATCCCACCACTTAGGTCAGTCAGATCAGAACCAAATATACAATAGGAGACAGGGCATATTGTTACATTATATCTCAGTACAACTTGTGTCTTCATCACAGTTTCTGTACAAGAGGACAGCCTTTTTAATGAAAGTATTTGATGTTAGTTAGCTAGTGTGTGTGTAGGGACAGCAGACAGACAGGGTAGTGGGGACTATTCTCCTCCCATAGCCAGTCTCTGAGCCTCTCCCTGTCTGTCCTCCATCCGAGGCACGATGAGAAAACGAGATCTACCCAGCCCCTGTTAGGTCCACACCCTTCAGCATAAATCAATACTAAAGTCTTCCTGGACCTCTCTCAGCCCCACGGCAAATCAGGCCTTTTCCTTTGCTCAGCAGAGGATAAATAGTAACTTAATTTCCAGCCAGTGCTTTCTGAGAGAGCTGTTAATGACACTGCTCCTAAAGGACCCAGGATGGGAATGGTGTTGGAGCTGGAGTAAAGAGCATTGTGGTCTTTCCAGCTGGGAAACACTCCACCGCCAAGCCAGATACCTCCGGATCAGAGCAGCTGGGTGACCCTAAATAAAACCATTCTGAAACACCAGAGACAGAGCCTTGGGAAAAAGAGACAAATACTAGACTTCTCCCAGACCTGACATGAAAAGTAAGTGTGTCAAAGAAAGACAGGTGTCGTGCAAATAAACATGCTTAGATGGTTACTGGTTACTGTACGTACCAGACTGTGGGATGCAAAACAGCTCAATTATTGAGTTGAGAAAGAGAGAGAGAGGGGCTTTGTCCGTGGCGCAGCCGAGAACAATGTAAAAAACATGGGCCCCCTCGTAAAAAAACAACATTCCGCATGGTAACAATTCCATCTCTGTGGTTCTGGGAGAATTCAGAACGATCTGGCCCAAAGTGAACATAGCATTTCTTGAGTAATGCACAGCGGGGTTAGCGAGCAGTGCTGCTAAACTTTTGTCAGGTTTGCCTGTGAAGTCTGGTGCTATGGGGTCAGTTTGGCCTACAAAGGAAAGGCACAGCTGCAGATAGAACAGTCTGCCTAGACTACAGCCCCGGCCAGTCGGTCCTGTGCTGTTTGAAGCCAGCGTTCCCAGGGGTCATGGGTCAGATGGGTCAGAACAAATCATCTCCACAGTCTTCTACTCTACGGCAGATGGTTCTGTTTAGCCAATCCCTCTGAAATGATGTCGGCCCGCTGCAAAGGCGGCTGAGATATGGTTGTGAACTGTATTGCCATGTGAAAAGGGGATCGTGCACCTTGATAGTAAAACAGAGTGCATATTTGATTTAAAAATATGATCATGATCGATCAATCAATGAATGAACTCCATCAAAAATGATACACTCATATCAGCCCTATAAAATCAGGCCGAGACCCACTATAATAGAACATCTAGGCTAAACACTGCCTCAATACTGCTGTACAGTCTAGAACCAGCAATCAAAGCAGACACTCATTATTCCATATCAGATAATTACACATTGATCATTTCTGGAGGAAATTACTTAGATCAGATCGTTGAGTGATAAGGCTGGGCGAGTTGTTGGAGTTTTGTAGTGTGCCGTTCAGCATGTGTTTAGCCCCTGAATGTGTCCCAGAGAGTGTGTTGATGATCTTCCCTCACTCCCTGGCCCTGCTAGCGATAAGGCATCCCAGCCTGTCAGAACAGAACAGAGGCAGCCCGTGATGACATTTGATAATGCCCTGACACTATCAGGCTGATAGATCTGATGGCTGGCTCACTGGAGGCCGTGTCTGAGATAAATGCTGTATAGCTGTTGGAAGTGAGCTGCTGTAGGGCCACATACACAACGTTAGCTGTAAGCTGCATCTGATAGCGATAGTAGCTCAAAATGACATCACAGTGGAGAAGAAAATAGCTACTTCTAAGGGGTTGTGGGTGGAGTGATAAAAATGGGATAACAAGTGAGACTGAAGGGTGTTTTTGAGGAAGTTTGGGTCTAGTTTGACAGGGATCCACCACTACTGACAGTGATATACAACAATTATACTGTATGACCTTTGACCCTCACCTTTGTCGTTGTCATGACAGCTGTAGCTGTAGACGGCCACAGGAGATAGGCTGACCAGGTTCTCATCATGGTGCCAGCCCACAGCCATCTTGCCCATCCCATAATACGGCTCTTCTTTCAGCTGGCTCATAGCTGCTGGGTCCATGTAGTTGAGCAGGGTGACGTTGAACTGGGCCGGGCCAGGACAGGATGTCTTAGCAGGGTTGAAGTTAGAGCATCCCTGGCCACTCTGCTGGTCTTCATCCTCCTCATCTTCAATGTGGTACCCAGAGAGACTGTGTTTTAGCTCAGCCACAGGCTTCTCCTGAGGGCCTAGGCCTGTGGTCTCTGTCTCTGTGCTGCCAGCTGGCCTGTGCTTCCAGCCTGTGTGTTTTCCCTCACTGTGTTGTTTTGACCCCGTTGGACTCCCCAATTCAGTTTGTTTAGTCTTCATGTCTCCCATCTCGTCGCTGTGTCTTGACTCCCATGCTGCATCCTGTTTGGACGATGGGCCTTCCTCTTCACTGTGTTTTGACTCTATGTCCCAATCGTCGCTGTGCTTTGACTCAGTCTCTCCCTCCTCACTCTGCTTGGACTCCGAGTCTCCTCCATCGTCACTGGGTTTGGACTCCTCGCTATCTTTAGACTCCGTGTCTCCTTCTACACTGGGTTTAGACTCTATAGCACCAACCAACTCTTTCCTGCACTGCTTGAAAACATCTCCCTCCTTCCTGTCTCCGACATCAGAGCAGAAGAAGCAGTTGAGCTCCCAGAGTGCTTTGCAGGCGGCACTGAGGTCTGGGTCGCAGCAGGTCCCTCTCTGCTCGTCTGTGTGCCAGGGGATGGTGAAGAGCCGCGTGTCCAGGTAGCGGTAGGTGGTTCCTGGCTGACCCAGCAGCACCCGGGACACGGCGGTGAAGACGTCTCGGTCCCTCACCTTCACCAGGTCCCTCAGGAAACAGCCCCTCCGCCGCAGGGTGAGCAGAGCAGCCTCCACCCGACCATGGAGCTCCTCAGGCAGGGAGCAGGACCGCCGCAGAGCCAGGCCAGAGTAGCTAGTCTCCCACTGGAACACAGACAAACACAGATCAATTAGCTGTTGTTCTGTCTGCTATGAGTTAAGTGATCTCTGTCTCTAGAAACAATTGATGGAGAACAAGTACACAGACCAAACAGCCAACATAAATATTGTATAACTAGCCATTGTTCCTTCTAATTCTATGGTTCTGCCTATGAGATAAGTATCTTTCCAAGTGCTAAGTCCTCCAGTGGGATAGACAGAAGGCTCCAGTGGGATAGACAGAAGGCTTTGGTATGGACTAGTACCAATGGCAATGGGATGACAGAAGGTCTGGACTAGTACCAATGGCAATGGGATGACAGAAGGTCTGGACTAGTACCAAAGGCAGTGGGATGACAGAAGGTCTGGACTAGTACCAATGGCAGTGAGATGACAGAAGGTCTGGACTAGTACCAATGGCAGTGGGATGACAGAAGGTCTGGACTAGTACCAATGGCAATGGGATGACAGAAGGTCTGGACTAGTACCAATGGCAGTGAGATGACAGAAGGTCTGGACTAGTACCAATTTCAATGGGATGACAGAAGGTCTGGACTAGTACCAATGGCAGTGGGATGACAGAAGGTCTGGACTAGTACCAAAGGCAGTGGGATGACAGAAGGTCTGGACTAGTACCAATGGCAGTGGGATGACAGAAGGTCTGGACTACTACCAATGGCAATGGGATGACAGAAGGTCTGGACTAGTACCAATGGCAGTGGGATGACAGAAGGTCTGGACTACTACCAATGGCAATGGGATGACAGAAGGTCTGGACTAGTACCAAAGGCAGTGGGATGACAGAAGGTCTGGACTAGTACCAAAGGCAGTGGGATGACAGAAGGTCTGGACTAGTACCAATGGCAGTGGGATGACAGAAGGTCTGGACTAGTACCAATGGCAATGGGATGACAGAAGGTCTGGACTAGTACCAATGGCAATGGGATGACAGAAGGTCTGGACTAGTACCAAAGGCAGTGGGATGACAGAAGGTCTGGACTAGTACCAATGGCAGTGGGATGACAGAAGGTCTGGACTAGTACCAATGGCAATGGGATGACAGAAGGTCTGGACTAGTACCAAAGGCAGTGGGATGACAGAAGGTCTGGACTAGTACCAATGGCAGTGGGATGACAGAAGGTCTGGACTAGTACCAATGGCAGTGGGATGACAGAAGGTCTGGACTAGTACCAATGGCAGTGGGATGACAGAAGGTCTGGACTAGTACCAATGGCAGTGGGATGACAGAAGGTCTGGACTAGTACCAATGGCAGTGGGATGACAGAAGGTCTGGACTAGTACCAATGGCAGTGGGATGACAGAAGGTCTGACTATACCAATGGCCAGTGGGATGACAGAAGGTGGCCTAGTACCAAAAGCAGTGAGATGACAGAAGGTCTGGACTAGTACCAATGGCAATGGGATGACAGAAGGTCTGGACTAGTACCAAAGGCAGTGGGATGACAGAAGGTCTGGACTAGTACCAATGGCAGTGGGATGACAGAAGGTCTGGACTAGTACCAAAAGCAGTGAGATGACAGAAGGTCTGGACTAGTACCAATGGCAATGGGATGACAGAAGGTCTGGACTAGTACCAATGGCAGTGGGATGACAGAAGGTCTGGACTAGTACCAATGGCAGTGAGATGACAGAAGGTCTGGACTAGTACCAAAGGCAGTGAGATGACAGAAGGTCTGGACTAGTACCAATGGCAATGGGATGACAGAAGGTCTGGACTAGTACCAATGGCAGTGGGATGACAGAAGGTCTGGACTAGTACCAAAGGCAATGGGATGACAGAGGGTCTGGACTAGTACCAAAGGCAGTGGGATGACAGAAGGTCAACAGTGGTCTGGACTCTGGACTAGCCTGACTGACTGACTCACCAGCTGTTGGAAGCCATGGTCTGAGGGCCCGAGGTAGGGAATGCGCTGGTCTCCAAGCTCCTGCAGCAGCCTGCGCCTCTGGAGAAGAGGAGACCAGACACAGGTCAGTACACAAAGGTCAGCAAAGATGCACACGTCATGATGAATTTACAGGTAATGACATGTACGATAGAAGAGAACAGATTAATTCAGGGTTTTGGGAGTTGATGAATGAATTAGCCTACATTTAAACTGAGACTGTGAAGCATCAGCGTCCCATTTAATTCAACCTCCCCAGATGATATCCAATGACCAAACCATAGTGACCTAGCTTCATTGTCGTCTCACATTTTTATGATTTCTGGGTTCTGCAGTGGGGTTCCTCACAACCTTATAAAGAATGCCCTGCTGCGTTCTGCGTACTGGCTCCCTCCTATAAAGACCCAACCTGGTGGAAGGATCAAAGCCCTTTCATTGGCTCACATTCCATTCCGACCTGTAAATCCAACGGTAACCAGCATAAAACTACGATACCCAAATAAATTTCACAAGTGCCGAACCCTCCCCTCACCTCCTTCCCTCCCTCCATTCATCCATCTCTGCCGTCTGCGTCCCTCCGTCCTTTATTCTCTCCCACAGCCCCACAGGTGCACACACCCCACACCCCACACCCGTCAGCCACTGGCTGGCTGAGAGCCGGCGGGCGAGAGTGCCATGTCAGTGACCCGCTCCTGCCTTTAAACCTTTAAATGTGCTGTGGACACCGGTGTGAACGCTTCGCCCCTTGCCGCACAGCTTCCCCGTATCAGCAGTGAGCAAGCTGAGTGAAGGCTGTGAGGTTTAAGGACAGCAGGCCTCGTATATATTCCCAGACATTTACTACATGCGTTTCACATTTCTGCCGGGCCTAATAATGCCAAAGACCTCATGCGGGACGCGGGGGAATGCGAGAGTCCCGACCGCCAAAATATGTCCTGACTTTTAGAGTGAAATAAAATGTCCTGTTAAGAACATTAAAGTGTACCCTTAAAAAGGTTGTGTCCTGAATGACTCAAAAGAGGGCTGGATCAAAAAGAGGACAAAAAAGTATGTGCATGAATACAGACAGGAAAAGGTGAAATCTCAGAATGGGAGACGGAGAACCTATTAGCTCTATGCTGTTAGTAGATTTCCCTTCAGTGGGCTACAGTTTTACCTGCAGGCTAAACAACACAAACACCACCACCAACACCATCAACTACAACACCACCAATAACACCACCACCAACAACACCACCACCAATATCAACTACACCACCAAACACCAACAACACCACCACCACCAATAACACCACCACCATCAACTACACCAATAACACCACCACCATCAACTACAACACCACCAAACACCACCACCACCAATAACACCACCACCATCAACTACAACACCACCAATAACACCACCACCAACAACACCACCAATATCAACTACACCACCAAACACCAACAACACCACCACCACCAATAACACCACCACCATCAACTACACCAATAACACCACCACCATCAACTACAACACCACCAAACACCACCACCACCAATAACACCACCACCATCAACTACAACACCACCAACAACTACACCAATAACACCACCACCATCAACTACAACACCACCAAACACCAACAACAACACCACCAATAACACCACCGCCATCAACTACAACACCACCAACAACTACACCAATAACACCACCACCATCAACTACAACACCACCAAACACCAACAACACCACCACCACCAATAGCACCACCAATAACTACATCAATAACACCACCACCATCAACTACAACACCACCAATAACACCACCACCAACAACACCACCAATATCAACTACACCACCAAACACCAACAACACCACCACCACCAATAACACCACCAACTACACCAATAACACCCCCACCATCAACTACAACACCACCAAACACCAACAACACCACCACCACCAATAACACCACCACCATCAACTACAACACCACCAACAACTACACCAATAACACCACCAAACACCAACAACAACAACACCACCAATAACACCACCGCCATCAACTACAACACCACCAAACACCAACAACACCACCACCACCAATAACACCACCACCATCAACTACAACACCACCAACAACTACACCAATAACACCACCACCATCAACTACAACACCACCAAACACCAACAACAACAACACCACCAATAACACCACCGCCATCAACTACAACACCACCAACAACTACACCAATAACACCACCACCATCAACTACAACACCACCAAACACCAACAACACCACCACCACCAATAGCACCACCAATAACTACACCAATAACACCACCAACAATAACACCACAACCATCAAATACAACACCACCAAACACCAACAACACCACCACCACCAATAACACCACCACCAACTACAACACCACCAACAACTACATCAATAAGACCACCACCATCAACTACAACACCACCAACACCACCAACCACCAACACCAATAACACCACCACCAACAACTACACTAATAACACCACCAACAATAACACCACCACCATCAACTACAACGCTACCAAACACCAACACCACCACCACCAATAACACCACCACCACCATCAACTACAACACCACTAACACCACCACCACCACCACCACCACCAACAACTACACTAATAACACCACTACCATCAACTACAACACTACCAAACACCAACACCACCACCACCAACAACACCACCACCATCAACTACAACACCACCAACAACTACACCAATAACACCACCAACAACACCACCACCAATAACACCACCACCAAACACCAACAACACCACCACCACCACCAATAACACCACCACCAACAAATACACCAATAACACTACCAACAACATCACCACCACCAATAACACCACCACCATCAACTACACCACCACCAACCACCAACACCACCACCACCAACTACAACACCACCAACAACTACACCAATAACACCACCAACAACAACACCACCACCAATAACACCACCAAACACCAACAACACCACCACCACCAATAACACCACCACCATCAACTACAACACCACCAATAACACTACCAACAACATCACCACCACCAATAACACCACCACCATCAACTACAAAACCACCAACAACAACACCACCACCACCAATAACACCACCACCATCAACTACAACACCACCAATAACACTACCAACAACATCACCACCACCAATAACACCACCACCATCAACTCCAACACCATCAACACCAATAACAACACCAAAACCAATCACAACACCAACAACACCACCAACAGGATGCACATGGGCTTCCAGACAGGCCGGCACTCTAAGTTATTCTATTTAGAGTGGAACAAACAAAAGGAGAGGAAAACTGGTCCACAGACAGAGTGAATCTACAACACAAAACAACATACACTATTCATGGCCAGTCTGTGTTCAAAGGGCCAGGAAGAAGAGCAGAGGAGGAAAACTGACACACATTCATTGGTGTCAAAATCCTGCAGAAGCTTCAGGATATTAAACCTGTGTATGTGTGTGTGTGTTTCTGTGTGATGTGTGAGCATGAGTAAGGGGGCAGTGTGGTGTGTTTCCTGTGTGTGTAACCAGTGTGTGTTGTTCCTGTATGTATGTGTGTACAAGGCTGGTTGGTAGGCCATTGCCAACTTGACCTTAGAGCACATTGCCCTGTGTGATGTGCATGCATGCAGGCACACACACACACACACACACACACACACACACACACACACACACACACACACACACAACTAGGCTGGATAGCACACTGCCTCAGCTCCAATCGCACACAACCAGGCTGTCACGCACATGTCGAATACATCAAGCCACTCAGAAATTCCACAGGAAAAAAGACAACCCCAGCCCTCTGTAGCAGATGGGCTCTCAATTCCTCCTCTCTTCTCTTGCCTCTCCTCTGCTCTCATCTCCTCTCCTCCCATCTCCCTGTATATCAGAGCAGTCTCTCTGTCAGTTAGAGATGCTGCTTTTCCACCCAGCATAAGAAACCAGATTACCAATCCCATAAAAACAATGACATGGATGATTTGCTGTAACCATGCCAGTCGTCTGTTCTGAGTGATATATCTGATGCTGCTCTTAATCTCTCTCTGTTGACGGGATTAAAATCCCCTTGGCCAGACTGTTTATCACATAAATAGGGGGTCTGTTCTCTCAGATCTGGACATGAGAGGGAAATCAAACGGCTGGTATTTTTTGTTTTTGACACTTAAATGAGTAGATTAATGTCCAGTGTTTAGATCATTATGGCTCAAAATAACTAAGAAAATAACATGTCTACATCAGAATTGCTGGTGGTGGTGGAGTAGAGCATGTTTCCTCTGAGAGGGTGGTTTGTCTGAGGACTACCCCCATGGGTCCAGCATAACCCTGAGGAACCCCCCAGGACCTCCACGACCCAGCCACCTGAACCTCCACCCCCCAGGACCTCCACCCCCCCAGCCCCCAGCCCCTCCACTCCCCAGCCCCTCCCCCCCCCAGCCCCCAGGACCTCCACCCCCCCAGCCCCCAGGACCTCCACCCCCCA
>NC_042985.1:16997194-17137194 GCF_901001165.1 Salmo trutta
GGTGCTGATGAGATCCAGGTGAATGGTTGGTGCTGCCAGGGGAATGGTTGGTGCTGATGAGATCCAGGTGAATGGTTGGTACTGATGAGCTCCAGGTGAATGGTTGGTGCTGATGAGCTCCAGGTGAATGGTTGGTGCTGATGAGCTCCAGGTGAATGGTTGGTGCTGATGAGCTCCAGGGGAATGGTTGGTGCTGATGAGCTCCAGGGGAATGGTTGGTGCTGATGAGCTCCAGGTCAATGGTTGGTGCTGCCAGGGGAATGGTTGGTGCTGATGAGATCCAGGTGAATGGTTGGTACTGATGAGCTCCAGGTGAATGGTTGGTGCTGATGAGCTCCAGGTCAATGGTTGGTGCTGATGAGCTCCAGGTGAATGGTTGGTGCTGATGAGCTCCAGGTGAATGGTTGGTGCTGATGAGCTCCAGGGGAATGGTTGGTGCTGATGAGCTCCAGGGGAATGGTTGGTGCTGATGAGCTCCAGGGGAATGGTTGGTGCTGATGAGCTCCAGGTCAATGGTTGGTGCTGCCAGGGGAATGGTTGGTGCTGATGAGATCCAGGGGAATGGTTGGTACTGATGAGCTCCATGTGAATGGTTGGTACTGATGAGCTCCAGGTGAATGGTTGGTGCTGATGAGCTCCAGGTGAATGGTTGGTGCTGACGAGCTCCAGGTAAATGGTTGGTGCTGATGAGCTCCAGGTGAATGGTTGGTGCTGATGAGCTCCAGGTGAATGGTTGGTGCTGATGAGCTCCAGGTGAATGGTTGGTGCTGATGAGCTCCAGGTCAATGGTTGGCGCTGATGAGCTCCAGGTGAATGGTTGGTACTGATGAGCTCCAGGTGAATGGTTGGTACTGATGAGCTCCAGGGGAATGGTTGGTGCTGATGAGCTCCAGGTGAATGGTTGGTGCTGATGAGCTCCAGGGGATTGGTTAGTGCTGATGAGCTCCAGGTCAATGGTTGGTGCTGCCAGGGGAATGGTTGGTGCTGATGAGATCCAGGGGAATGGTTGGTACTGATGAGCTCCATGTGAATGGTTGGCGCTGATGAGCTCCAGGTGAATGGTTGGTGCTGACGAGCTCCAGGTGAATGGTTGGTGCTGACGAGCTCCAGGTGAATGGTTGGTGCTGACGAGCTCCAGGTGAATGGTTGGTGCTGACGAGCTCCAGGTGAATGGTTGGTGCTGATGAGCTCCAGGTGAATGGTTGGTGCTGATGAGCTCCAGGTGAATGGTTGGTGCTGATGAGCTCCAGGTGAATGGTTGGTGCTGATGAGCTCCAGCTCCAGGTGAATGGTTGGTGCTGATGAGCTCCAGCTCCAGGTGAATGGTTGGTGCTGATGAGCTCCAGGTGAATGGTTGGTGCTGATGAGCTCCAGGTGAATGGTTGGTGCTGATGAGCTCCAGGTGAATGGTTGGTGCTGATGAGCTCCAGGTGAATGGTTGGTGCTGACGAGCTCCAGGTAAATGGTTGGTGCTGATGAGCTCCAGGTGAATGGTTGGTGCTGATGAGCTCCAGGTGAATGGTTGGTGCTGATGAGCTCCAGGTGAATGGTTGGTGCTGATGAGCTCCAGGTCAATGGTTGGTGCTGATGAGCTCCAGGTGAATGGTTGGTACTGATGAGCTCCAGGTGAATGGTTGGTACTGATGAGCTCCAGGTGAATGGTTGGTGCTGACGAGCTCCAGGTAAATGGTTGGTGCTGATGAGCTCCAGGTGAATGGTTGGTGCTGATGAGCTCCAGGTGAATGGTTGGTGCTGATGAGCTCCAGGTGAATGGTTGGTGCGGATGAGCTCCAGCTCCAGGTGAATGGTTGGTGCTGATGAGCTCCAGCTCCAGGTGAATGGTTGGTGCTGATGAGCTCCAGGTGAATGGTTGGTGCTGATGAGCTCCAGGTGAATGGTTGGTGCTGATGAGCTCCAGGTGAATGGTTGGTGCTGATAGGCTCCAGGTGAATGGTTGGTGCTGATGAGCTCCAGGGGAATGGTTGGTACGGGTGAGCTCCAGGTGAATGGTTGGTGCTGATGAGCTCCAGGTGAATGGTTGGTGCTGATGAGCTCCAGGTGAATGGTTGGTGCGGATGAGCTCCAGCTCCAGGTGAATGGTTGGTGCTGATGAGCTCCAGCTCCAGGTGAATGGTTGGTGCTGATGAGCTCCAGGTGAATGGTTGGTGCTGATGAGCTCCAGGTGAATGGTTGGTGCTGATGAGCTCCAGGTGAATGGTTGGTGCTGATGAGCTCCAGGTGAATGGTTGGTGCTGATGAGCTCCAGGTGAATGGTTGGTGCTGATGAGCTCCAGGGGAATGGTTGGTACGGGTGAGCTCCAGGTGAATGGTTGGTGCTGATGAGCTCCAGGTGAATGGTTGGTGCTGATGAGCTCCAGGTGAATGGTTGGTGCTGATGAGCTCCAGGTCAATGGTTGGTGCTGATGAGCTCCAGGTGAATGGTTGGTACTGATGAGCTCCAGGTGAATGGTTGGTGCTGACGAGCTCCAGGTAAATGGTTGGTGCTGATGAGCTCCAGGTGAATGGTTGGTGCTGATGAGCTCCAGGTGAATGGTTGGTGCTGATGAGCTCCAGGTGAATGGTTGGCGCTGATGAGCTCCAGGTGAATGGTTGGTACTGATGAGCTCCAGGTGAATGGTTGGTACTGATGAGCTCCAGGGGAATGGTTGGTGCTGATGAGCTCCAGGTGAATGGTTGGTGCTGATGAGCTCCAGGGGAATGGTAGGTGCTGATGAGCTCCAGGTCAATGGTTGGTGCTGCCAGGGGAATGGTTGGTGCTGATGAGATCCAGGGGAATGGTTGGCGCTGATGAGCTCCAGGTGAATGGTTGGTGCTGATGAGCTCCAGGTGAATGGTTGGTGCTGATGAGCTCCAGGTGAATGGTTGGTGCTGAGGAGCTCCAGGTGAATGGTTGGTGCTGATGAGCTCCAGGTGAATGGTTGGTGCTGATGAGCTCCAGGTGAATGGTTGGTGCTGATGAGCTCCAGGTGAATGGTTGGTGCGGATGAGCTCCAGCTCCAGGTGAATGGTTGGTGCTGATGAGCTCCAGCTCCAGGTGAATGGTTGGTGCTGATGAGCTCCAGGTGAATGGTTGGTGCTGATGAGCTCCAGGTGAATGGTTGGTGCTGATGAGCTCCAGGTGAATGGTTGGTGCTGATGAGCTCCAGGGGAATGGTTGGTGCTGATGAGCTCCAGGGGAATGGTTGGTACGGGTGAGCTCCAGGTGAATGGTTGGTGCTGATGAGCTCCAGGCGAATGGTTGGTGCTGATGAGCTCCAGGTGAATGGTTGGTGCTGATGAGCTCCAGGTCAATGGTTGGTGCTGATGAGCTCCAGGTGAATGGTTGGTACTGATGAGCTCCAGGTGAATGGTTGGTGCTGATGAGCTCCAGGTGAATGGTTGGTGCTGATGAGCTCCAGGTCAATGGTTGGTGCTGATGAGCTCCAGGTGAATGGTTGGTACTGATGAGCTCCAGGTGAATGGTTGGTACTGATGAGCTCCAGGTGAATAGTTTGTGCTGATGAGCTCCAGGTGAATGGTTGGTGCTGATGAGCTCCAGGGGAATGGCTGGTGCTGATGAGCTCCAGGGGAATGGTTGGTGCTGATGAGCTCCAGGGGAATGGTTGGTACTGATGAGCTCCAGGTGAATGGTTGGTACTGATGAGCCACAGGTGAATGTTTGGTACTGATGAGCCACAGGTGAATGGTTGGTGCTGATGAGCTCCAGGGGAATGGTTGGTGCTGATGAGCTCCAGGGGAATGGTTGGTGCTGATGAGCTCCAGGTCAATGGTTGGTGCTGATGAGCTCCAGGTGAATAGTTGGTGCTGATGAGCTCCAGGTGAATGGTTGGTACTGATGAGCTCCAGGTGAATGGTTGGTGCTGATGAGCTCCAGGTGAATGGTTGGTGCTGATGAGCTCCAGGTCAATGGTTGGTGCTGATGAGCTCCAGGTGAATGGTTGGTACTGATGAGCTCCAGGTGAATGGTTGGTACTGATGAGCTCCAGGTGAATAGTTGGTGCTGATGAGATCCAGGTGAATGGTTGGTGCTGATGAGCTCCAGGGGAATGGCTGGTGCTGATGAGCTCCAGGGGAATGGTTGGTGCTGATGAGCTCCAGGGGAATGGTTGGTACTGATGAGCTCCAGGTGAATGGTTGGTACTGATGAGCCACAGGTGAATGTTTGGTACTGATGAGCCACAGGTGAATGGTTGGTGCTGCTGAGCTCCAGGGGAATGGTTGGTGCTGATGAGCTCCAGGGGAATGGTTGGTGCTGATGAGCTCCAGGGGAATGGTTGGTACGGGTGAGCTCCAGGTGAATGGTTGGTACGGGTGAGCTCCAGGGGAATGGTTGGTACGGGTGAGCTCCAGGTGAATGGTTGGTGCTGATGAGCTCCAGGTCAATGGTTGGTACTGATGAGCTCCAGGGGAATGGTTGGTGCTGATGAGCTCCAGGTGAATGGTTGGTGCTGATGAGCTCCAGGGGAATGGTTGGTGCTGATGAGCTCCAGGTCAATGGTTGGTGCTGCCAGGGGAATGGTTGGTGCTGATGAGCTCCAGGGGAATGGTTGGTGCTGATGAGCTCCAGGTGAATGGTTGGTGCTGATGATCTCCAGGTGAATGGTTGGTGCTGAGGAGCTCCAGGTGAATGGTTGGTGCTGATGAGCTCCAGGTAAATGGTTGGTGCTGATGAGCTCCAGGTGAATGGTTGGTGCTGATGAGCTCCAGGTAAATGGTTGGTGCTGATGAGCTCCAGGTGAATGGTTGGTGCGGATGAGCTCCAGCTCCAGGTGAATGGTTGGTGCTGATGAGCTCCAGGTGAATGGTTGGTGCTGATGAGCTCCAGGTGAATGGTTGGTGCTGATGAGCTCCAGGTGAATGGTTGGTGCTGATGAGCTCCAGGGGAATGGTTGGTACGGGTGAGCTCCAGGTGAATGGTTGGTGCTGATGAGCTCCAGGCGAATGGTTGGTGCTGATGAGCTCCAGGTGAATGGTTGGTGCTGATGAGCTCCAGGTCAATGGTTGGTACTGATGAGCTCCAGGTGAATGGTTGGTGCTGATGAGCTCCAGGTGAATGGTTGGTGCTGATGAGCTCCAGGTCAATGGTTGGTGCTGATGAGCTCCAGGTGAATGGTTGGTACTGATGAGCTCCAGGTGAATGGTTGGTACTGATGAGCTCCAGGTGAATGGTTGGTGCTGATGAGCTCCAGGGGAATGGCTGGTGCTGATGAGCTCCAGGGGAATGGCTGGTGCTGATGAGCTCCAGGGGAATGGTTGGTACTGATGAGCTCCAGGTGAATGGTTGGTACTGATGAGCCACACGTGAATGGTTGGTACTGATGAGCCACAGGTGAATGGTTGGTGCTGATGAGCTCCAGGGGAATGGTTGGTGCTGATGAGCTCCAGGGGAATGGTTGGTGCTGATGGGCTCCAGGTCAATGGTTGGTGCTGATGAGCTCCAGGGGAATGGCTGGTGCTGATGAGCTCCAGGGGAATGGTTGGTACGGGTGAGCTCCAGGTGAATGGTTGGTACGGGTGAGCTCCAGGGGAATGGTTGGTACGGGTGAGCTCCAGGTGAATGGTTGGTACGGGTGAGCTCCAGAGGAATGGTTGGTACGGGTGAGCTCCAGGTGAATGGTTGGTGCTGATGAGCTCATTCCAGTGTGGGTCAGACCCAACTCATTTTCTTTTGTTTTACTGTATTATTGACTGTATGTTTTGTTTATTCCATGTGTAACTCTGTGTTGTTGTATGTGTCAAATTGCTTTGCTTTATCTTGGCCAGGTCGCAGTTGCAAATGAGAACTTGTTCTCAACTAGTCTACCTGGTTAAATAAATTTTAAATATTATTTTTTTTAAATAAATTTAGCCTAGCCTGAGACAGAACGTAAATGGGACTTGGTCACGTACTAGAAGATGTTGGCTGTTCCTAACTCCCCCCCCACCTCCACCCACACTGGTCTGAGGGAAGAGGGAGATATCACCGTGGTTACTGTTCACACTCCTGCTAATTATTAGAGCCAATCAGAGAGGTTAACAGGGCGGAGCCTGAGGAGATCATGTTCTGGGGCATTTAACATCTGGCAGAGATGGAGGTGAATACATTACACACTGGCCTCCTCCAATCCAAATAAAACACTCTTGACATCTGAAGTGTACTTAGCACAGAGGGGAGGGAGGGAGGGAGGGAGGGGTGTCGGCGAGCCAGCATCCCATATGGTGATGTCCAAGTGCCACCTAGTGAAAACCATGTGGCTCGTCCAGTCAAGTGACGGTCCTCCAGGCTCCAGAGGAGAGGGTGTCTGCCCCAGAAAACAGCCCAGACAGGAGGACCCATCTGGACTGAGACAGCTCTGTCACGGGCCTAGCTACCTATGGCACAGTCCAACATGGTCAACGCTAAGAAAGATCTATTGCCACCAATGCCAAAAATTAGACTAGGGACCCAATACCACTAACCTACTTTGCAAGAATGTGCAAGTCAATTTGCAACTGTTATGATTTTAGGTTATCCAAAGGTTACAAGTTAATTCAATCTCCAGTAGTATGGCGATTGTTTCTAGCCCTGCTGTTGGTCCTGGCTGCTACGCTGTGTTTGTTGTGATGGAGAAACAGATATGTGTCTATGGCTGTGTTTAGTAGCTATGGGCCATCCCCTCCCATCATTACTGGAGGTATAAATCACCCCCCCCCCCGTGCCCAGAGGTGAGAGAGATGAGAGTGGAGGTGAGCCTGAAATAATGCTGATGTCCCCCAGGGTCAGACCTCCATTATGGCCGCTTCAAAAACTATTAATCTGGCTTGTAGTCACTGGCCTAGAAATAATTACTTCATCTAACCTATGTAATACAGCATGACCAGCAGTCCAGTCAGGTCCAATTGGGTGGGGGAGAGAGAGAGGTTGGGGCAGAGAGGGGAGAGAGAAAGCCACAAATTACAGGCCCGTCTCTGCTGCTACTAGGTGACTGATGTACCACTCACCATCTGGATATGGCCTTTACACTAACACTGATTTACACACACACACACACACACACACACACACACACACACTGGTCTGGTGAGCCAAGGCACACACACAACATTTAATGTTTTTGCAATGTGGTCACAATATACTCAGCAATCCCTAACAGGGTCTGACTAAAATAACTTACTAAAAGATAACACCCATTCAACCACTAATCACTAAGGTGAAACAGCCAGGGAACAGAGTCCAGTATATTCACTGTAACCCACCAGAACAACACACCAAATGGAACCCCTGACTTCCTAAGTAGTGCACTACCTCTGACCAGAGCTCTATGGGTCCTGGTCAGAAGTAGTGCACTACAGGGTGCCATTTGGGACACAACCAGAGTGTTGTTCTATCTAGTGTGAGGTCGGACAGACGTCCACCTCTCTAACCACTGCTCAACACTGCCACCTAGAGATGTAGGACAAACTGCTAGTCATCACCAACACCACACCACTATGACGGTGAAATAATCCACCACAACATCCTACCACCCACATACCCACCCACATACCCACCCACCCACATACCCACCCGCATACCCACCCACATACCCACCCACATACCCACACACCATAAAATTCAGTGCAGTCCGTCTCCATAAATGTCACAGTGAAGTATGGAATGACATGAATAAATCCAACAACCATGAGTCTCCAGTCAGTCAGTGGAGGCATGGCTACATCGCTGGCTGTCACAGATGGCATCCCAGGTGGAGATTTAATTAGTTAGGGTTGAAGTCAGTCTCCCTTGTTGTCTGGGGGTCCTCGCTCGGCACGCGCTACTGTAAACATGTTCTATATCCTAATCAGGTGTCACCGCCGCGTTTGATCAGTCTGCTAAAACTTGTCACAAATCCCCGGCAGAGAGAGAGAGGGAGGGGGGAGGGGGAGGAGGAGGGAGGACAGAGGGAAGGAGCGGGGAGAACAAAAGGAAGGAGCTGTCAGAGGGAGAGAGAGGGGGAGACGGAGGAGAGTTTGCCCATTAGCAGCATTCTCCTTCTCTCTCCTGCTGCCCATAGTGAGGAGTCACCTGGTGACAGGCAGCTCCAGGTCTCTGCTACACAACACAGGGACTTCACTTCTCTTCACCACCGTCAGCACTATACACACTAACACACCTGATCACTAGAACAACCACATACTCCAGCTAAACACTCACGTAGTAAACTAGTTTCTGTTGTTTACCCAAAAAACTGAGATAAGCCTACAAGCTGCACCCCTTTTTGGTTTCTGCAAACACTTTCAATAGTGGGTCTCTTTCTTTAAAAGCTCCAAATCAGAGACAGACAGCTCCCCTGCAGAATGAGAGGAGACAGCAGGCAGTGGAGTTGGTATAGGAACACACGCACCATTACATACTGTTTACCTTGCATTTATGTTGATATTGAATATATTAGCCGATTGAACCTCCTAAGAACACTGCAGAGTGACAAGCCGGAATCCGTCTTTGTAACTACCATGGCAACGGAGATTACCACAAATAGAAAAAAATCTAAAACCTCTGAATAGAACGATACATAAATTAATTAAAGGACACAAAAACAAGCAGAGAATTAAAGTTAGAACATCTGTCAGAGACTTAGCTTCCCATCCTAATACCAGTGTTAGAACATTTATACCCTTGAAGTGAATGATCCCTTCTTTAATTGACAGTCAAGGAAAAGTGGTTGCAGCAGCATCCTGTAGCCGCTGATAAGAAAGCTTTCCCCCTCTCCCCCCCAAAAAACAGTTTAAAGAACCTTGGCACTAATCCCTATTGTCATCCCAGTGCAGTGGAAGGACTTACAAATAGCGATAACTCGACAGAGGCTGTCTGTTCCTGAGGAGTTAGGGACAGGGTAGCCGTCGCACGCTGGAGAATCAGTCACTTAGATTAATACAATCCATACGCAGCGTCAGTCAGGCATGACACTAGACTGTCACTGCATTTACATCCCAGTCCATCCCTACCGTTCTATATGACAATGTGTTTAAGAAGGTCCACTCACATCACAAAGAGCCTCCCTCTCTCTCTGTGTGTTGGTGGATAACACCCCGTCATATGATGTGCTTCACTGGGGATCCTGGAAACAACAACTTTGCAAAGCTTTGTATCACAATGTTTACATACGGAATGGGTGCCACTGTCACTCACACAAGTAGGCCAAACACACACACACACACACACACAGACACACACACAAGCACGTAAACTTGTAGAAAGCGTTGTTTATTGAGATAGGAATAGGAGGTTTTTTGGGCAGAATACAAAGAGAACAGCTAGACTAAACTGATGAGCTTCAGAAGAGGACTAACCTAACCAAAAACTCCACAGATTATCAAAAACAAACAGCAACATAACTGATCAAACCAGAAATAAAATGATAAGACTATTGTGGCAGAACACAAGGCTAATAGATGGGATCTCAGCCACTGCTGAGCCTCAGTGTTTAGGCTGTACATCTGTGTGACTCCTCCACTTCAGCAGTCCTGAGACAAATGACATTGGCTGCCCTCGACATTACAGGGCCAGGGCAGGCATGACACTAGGGCTGACAACTGAACACACACAACACACCCCTAGCTGCCTTGATAAACACACACACACACATTTACCCCACACACACACAGCCCAAAACAGCACTGACACAACCTCTCTCCCTCCACCTCCCTCTCTCTCCATCTCACAGGAGACAACCCTGACTTCAGGTCCTTACCCAGGCAAGTGGATCTGACCTGCTGCCCCCAGTCAGCCTCATCTGAATACACAGAGACAGGAACAGGAGAGGAAGGGAAATCTGCCTATATTATGATGGGAAGAGAGGAGAAGAAGAGAGGAGAAGAAGAGAGGAGCGGGGGATGAGATGCCGTCAGGGGGCTCTCTTCTTTATGCACGTATAATCATGTGGTTGACAGCACCGGTGGGAAGAATTATGGACTGTTGAACAAAAGGTTGAGGTCTGGCTGGCTGGTGATGGGATGGTACCTGGATGAAGAGGCAGGCAGGCAGCTAGGCAGTGTTGGGGCCTGACAGTGGTGGACTTATGACAAGTACCACCGCGCACACACACACACACACACGGTACCTCCTCGCCATCCGCTCGCACCAAAGTCTGTCACTCAGAATGGGCCAAGAACGCTGCACGTTAGAGTGAGCGAGGGGGGTGGAGAGAGGATTGAGGGGGGTTCTGGTCAGAGGTTAAGCGCAGAGAAGACAGCAATGAAAGGCAACTGTCATGCACCAGCGCACGCTGAGGAGAGCCTGTCTCATGGAGAACATGCAAAGAAGGACTGCTCTCCGAGTCCTGACAACAGCCCTCCTCCTCACCCCTATTACCATCACTACCCCACACAGTACACACACAGTACACACACATAACTCAGCCCCTCTAAAACAGAGTGGCGGCAATACACCACAGAAGGCAATGCCTGCCTGACAGCATGCCAATCAAACTGATGACCCCTTCTCTAACATAGCAGACGCATGACTAAAGTTAGCTGGGCTCATGAACAAACACACAGGCTGAGAGAGAATCACTGAAAGATGAAGAGGCTACCTGGCTGGCATCAACAGGTATCATGGAATATCCAAAGAAATGATCCATCAAATGGTCTTGGCTTATTTTAAAATGAAATAAGCACTGTAATATCTGACTTCAGGTAGAGAAAGGTATTTTATGAATGGTGGTTGGTGGGTAAGGCAAGGAAGAGGCAAGGCACTCCAGCTGGCTAGGTTACACTTGGCTCCAGTGATGGGGCAGCGGGGCACTACCATCCCTCTCCCTCCTCAGTCTCCCCTGGGCAGTGTACTACAGTACTACATGCCAGGTACTTTCATTACACACGTTTATGGAAAATATCTTATGATGTACAAATTAACAGTTACAATTTACAGGGCCTTATGAAAGTGGCCTCCTGCAGTTTTTGTGAATGGAGGCTATTGAAGCAGTCATCAGAAGCAGATGTTGGCCAAGTCTAACGTTAGCTAACTGCTAGGTAGCTCAGCTTTATTGGAAAGGTGAGTCATTACAAAGGAAAATAAATTCACAAATAAACAGCAGCACCACCAGCCCTGTAATAGAAATGGAGCAGGTGGATTCATAGGGAGAGCAGGCCTTCTGAGAGCTACAATAGGTAGGCTAGCTTTACTGCTATAGGACCAACAGCAAAAGAAAGTTAACCTACATGATGAACGCTAAAGACAGCCTTGAAAGAAGAGACTGCACCTCAAGTGTTGTCTAGTCACTGTCCTTGTGACAGATGGCCTTATTAGGAAAATTAGATTAAATTAGAGGACTGCTGCAGTCTTCTCGTCCTCTCCCTCTCTCATCGTTAGTATCTGTCTCTCTCTAGTGTGCCCCCCCCCCACACACACATACGTACAGATTCAAATGAAAATAATGACCTCCCTAGATTGAAGCCTTGAGTGGCTAATGAACCCCCCTGAGTCCCCTCTGTCTGAGGTGAGCGGGTCATTCCCATGTTTATTTAGTACGGCACCACCACACACACACACACACACACACACACACACACCACCTATTGATCAGATGATTATTCCATGTATATCACCGCAGATAGGCCTCTGACTGACTGATGAACTCTGGGTCACACTGAACGTAAACTCATTGACTCTGACAGCTGAGATGATCCATTGTCACAGCAGCTCGTTTGGGAAAATACGCAGACATCAGCAATAATATGCCAATGCTAATATGAACTGCTAGGTAGAGCTGATGATGACATGGGATCTGTCAACGGAGAGGGTCGCCCACAGCTAACAAGCTAACAGCCTGCTCTGAACAAAACCTGGAACTGGTGGGAAATATTACTTCTGAAACGGAGCAACTAGGCCGATTTCTGCTGACAATCCAGTTAGGTATTACTTCAAAGAAAATCCTGAATAAATGTACCATTTCTTCAATAGTAATAAAGTATGAATAAAGTAACTATGTAGAAGACACTAAATCTTTGTTCATCTGCCAGATGAGTTGAACATAACATCCTCTGTTATATGTTCATCCTTAGTGTTTTCAACATACACTAAATCCCAAGCCCTTTAGCCAAACCGTGTGGATGGACGTGCTGTGTAAAGTGTCATCTATCATATGGCTGCTGTGATGGCTAACATCAGGAGAGGAACCTAGGCTATGTCCCAGTGTGCATCCAAAATGGCACCCTATTCCGTACATAGCTCACTACTTTTTATCAGTGCCCTGGTCAAAAGTAGTGCACTATATAGGGAATAGGGTGGAATTTGGGATAACTCCTCAAGCTGTTTTTTCCCTCTGGATGTTTAGTAGGATCACAGATGCTCTTAAACACATACATGTCCGTGGGCCCTGGCAGCTAGAGGCGGCTGTAGACATAGGACCTGAGACACCACAGAGAGAGCAGCCAGGCCGGGCTGTAAAAGTTGATATCCACCCAGATGCAAACCAAATGTAGACATCGTCAACCCTTAAATGGTCCTACATTTAAAGCAGACCACTATAAAGGGGGTAAGGATAAGAGAAGAGACCTGTATGTAGACACACATCTAGATCACTACACATGAAGAGACATATTATATACTGCACTGTGTGGCTGTTGACAGGGATGTAGGACTACTTACTGAGAAACCATATTTCAGATATAAACAGTTTGTAGTGTATCTAACTCCCAGAAAAGGGTACGATAGCTGGTTCCGTGTCAGTGCCATTACTGCAAATAAAATGTGCTATAAATGTGCTCTTTGTTGCCAAGAGATCAAAGAAACCCTGTAGCTGGCAAAAACAATGGTAAAAACAATAGCAACCCAAGTCCTTCTTCCATCACTGACACATTGCCACTGCCAGGCATGTGGCTTAAAGGCTGTAGTGTTGGGTTTACCAAGCTGATCTGTAAACAACACAAAAACAGCCCAGATATATCCAGGCTAAGCTCCAATAACTAAGACAAGGTATAAAGAGGTAAAGAAGGTGGGGGGGGGGGGGTGCTTATAGCCACAGACTAATCAACCCTCCTCGTCGTTCTCATATCAGATCAATGAACTACCCGGGGCCTTGGGCCCACTGCCACACCACCACACAGGCACTACATTACACACAAAACTTCATATTCATTCATTGATTTACTTTTCAGAATAGTATATCATTGAACTCCAATGGGACTAAAAACAGAGGCTGGGGCTGAGGTCAAGCCCACTTGCATGGACAGATGTTTGCACAATATTGATGGCCCAAGCAGAAATAAATGACTAAATATCCCGATCGATACCTAGTTTCCCTAGCCGGGCCTGTGCGACAGCAGATACATAAATACATCTTTATGGCTACAGGAATGGTCCCTAATGAAGAGTGGATAAATGCTCCCCTGAAGGTAAACTCTTTGATTAGCTGAGGCCAGAGGTGACGCCCGGTTGGGGAGGGCAGAGGCGATATGCTGACATGGAAATGCCATACCTTCCATTGACTGAGGAGTCTAATGGTTAAGAGGGGCTAAGTTACTGAGGGGGCAACCAGGATATGACAGGTCACAAGCCTTGAGCAGCTCGTTCTGTGCTACCTGACCTCCTATCCATTTGTAATGGTAATAGCATGGATCAGCAGCATTCTCAATCATACTCATAGTCAATAACGCACATATTGTTTCAATTCTACATGTAGCCTAGCTCTGTTTTGACTGTATCACTGGGCTGGAGAGGATACTGTTGAAACAAATCCTCTGCATTTCATCTCCAGCCACCTCAAGCACGAAGGCCCTAGCTGTCAGTGGTTAAGACGTATGAAAGAGGGGACATGAGACTGTAATCAGGCCAGACCATCGTCATCATCATCATCATCATCATCAGGAGCAGCAGTACTGGGCTCCAGCTCTCTGTCTCCCTCATGGTGAAGAGACAGTGGTGCTGATGACACTAGATAGAGGATCTGGATGGAGCTGCCTGCTCTTATTTACAGCACAGCTCAATTACCAAGGACAACACCAAGCAGGCTCATCACTCAGCTTTCCCTTCACTGCTCCACAGTGACCAACAGGGCCATAAAGAGGAAGGAACCAGATCATTCCCTGCTCCTTAATTAAATGAGAGCAAAGCTGTTGACTTAATTTCCCTCCTCTCCATAAGCAGACCCTCCTCTTTCTCACCGTCTCACTCAGCAAAGCAGCCCCCACCCACATTGAGCTGGCCAGCCCTCCAACCAATGAAGACCTCCCGGTCATCATCCCTGCTCGGCCCTAAATCAACAGCTGGATAAACAGCCTCCACGGTGGGTTAGTGCCGGTCCCCATGCAGTCACAAGAGGCCGAGGGCCAGGGGGCTCCAGGGGGCCGAGTCAGGAGCCGGATCGACACCTCAACAGCGATAAGTAATTCTGTGTTGGATTAGCAGCATGATGGCCTAATCAATACAGGGTGATACACTCAGGCCATTAGGAATGCAGGGAGGAAATGGCCCCCTCTGGTAATAAAGCAGGCCTTATGTCTGGCTGTTCCTTCATCAGATCTCTCCATTAGTGTAATGGTACTATTATCAGCCACAGCAAAAGACGTATTTTACCAGGGAACCTTTTTTCAGCCGGACGGACCGGGCCCTGCTGGAGGGGGACTGACAGAGTCAGGGAGGGAGAGCCATGCAGTGAGGAGTGGAGAAATGTACTCTCGCTCTCTCTTCCTCCTTCCCCAGGCCCGGATGTAAATCTCTCTCTCTAGCTGCCCGGCTCCTATGTATTCTTAAGCGTGTTTTATGTCAGCTCCCAACACTATTTCTCCATTATTGGCTCATTAATAGAACTAGCAGTGTGTTAGCGGTGGGTAAGAGATGGCCGCCGGAGCAGGGGAAAGGTGCTGAATGTGCTGAATGTGACACCCCCTCATGCTAAAACAACCAGAGCTGACATGACAGCACACCCGGCATTAGTCGCCATAAATCGTTACCTTAACACTAATTCACCGGGTAACATTTTGTGGGGGGATTGATTAACCATGTCTGGATGTGTGGCCACATAATCAGCTTTTACCTCTCTAGTTGTTCATTTAACAGAATTTCCAAGGGAAACACAAAACATTTTAATGAGTGTTGAGGAATGAAATACCCTAAACAGCTTGAACTAGCTGCCACAACCAGAGGAAACCAATGAGGCTGATCTGAGCAATGTTCTGGGCTCAGCCAGGGCCTCAGCACAACATCTGGTGAACCTATGTGGTCATTACTTAGCCTGACATTCCCCTGAAATATATTTCCACTTTTTCTCTGTTCCATCAACACTTTATACACGTCATCACATAGACAGCAGCTATCGTCAAAGACAACGTCAAAGACAACGTCAAAGACAACGTCAAGGAAGTAGGTTGCGGGTCAATTCCATTTATATTCAGTTTACGCAGGACGTGTATATAAAAATTCATACACCTTTATTTCTAAAATAATAGACATGTTTCAAACCATGAATTTCCTTTACAATAACCTGCTGGCATTAGTGAATAAACATGTTATTGATCACAATATATTACAAGCAGGCATATTAGTTATGGCTTTTTAGTTGATGAAACAGACAAACATGAGACAGTACTGCTCTCAGAATCATGGGTAATCCATGGTTGTCCTGCACATTGTATTGGATGTGGTTAAATTGAGAGACTACCTTTATAAAACAGGTTGGGAGTTATGTTCAGTAGGCTTTCATGATAAATAGCTTGCCTTCACTAAACTAGCAAAATGACAGGGGAAACAACTCACTGACTGAGTCTAACTGCAAACACACTCACTTATGAGACTACAGTTATATCCCCACATCCCCAGTTATTACATATGATGATAAACTGAACCACTGCACTGTGTCCCTGCCCTATAACAAGCCACTGGGATTAATGCAGCTCCTCTAATTTGGGACTGTTCTGTGGTTTTTCAGCCATTTTACCATTACAATACCCCGTCCTCATTCCTCAATCATCCTTTTATTATTTGTCTAAAAGAGGAAGCAGAACCATTAGCTAGGTCTGAGTCTGCTCTGTGTGTGTGTGTGTGTGTGTGTGTGTGTGTGTGTGTGTGTGTCTGCTCCATGCTGCCTGCACCCACCTGGGGGCCAGCTGGAAAGCGTTCTCGCTCTCATCTGGTCATCATGGCCGCTCTCTCAGCTCTTCATAAACAGGAGGAACCACGTCCTACATAGTTTCTGTGCTGTCAGACATGATCCAAACACATGTGCCATGGCAGACTGTGGCGAGGCCAAGGCTGGGAGCTGCTGGGACTGACTGACTTGGAGAGAGCAGACCTGGGTTCAAATTCTATTTGAAATCTTCAAAAACTTTGAGTGATTGCTCTAGCCTGCCTAGAGTGCCAGATGGGTGGGGCTTGCAGTGTTAGGACTATTATATTGGTCCAGTAAGCCAGTCATGCTCAATCACAGATAAAGTGTTTGAAACGATTTTGAATAGTATTTGAACGCAGGTCTGGATGAGCCTGAGTAGAGCAGTCTGCATGGGCCCAGCAGTAGGGGGTAGCTAAGGAGGTCTGGATGAGCCTGAGCAGAGCAGTCTGCATGGGCCCAGCAGTAGGGGGTAGCTAGGGAGGTCTGGATGAACCTGAGCAGAGCAGTCTGCATGGGCCCAGCAGTAGGGGTAGCTAAGGAGGTCTGGATGAACCTGAGCAGAGCAGTCTGCATGGGCCCAGCAGTAGGGGGTAGCTAGGGAGGTCTGGATGAACCTGAGCAGAGCAGTCTGCATGGGCCCAGCAGTAGGGGGTAGCTAGGGAGGTCTGGATGAGCCTGAGCAGAGCAGTCTGCATGGGCCTAGCAGTAGGGGGTAGCTAAGGAGGTCTGGATGAGCCTGAGCAGAGCAGTCTGCATGGGCCCAGCAGTAGGGGGTAGCTAGGGAGGTCTGGATGAACCTGAGCAGAGCAGTCTGCATGGGCCCAGCAGTAGGGGGTAGCTAAGGAGGTCTGGATGAACCTGAGCAGAGCAGTCTGCATGGGCCCAGCAGTAGGGGGTAGCTAAGGAGGTCTGGATGAACCTGAGCAGAGCAGTCTGCATGGGCCCAGCAGTAGGGGGTAGCTAAGGAGGTCTGGATGAGCCTGAGCAGAGCAGTCTGCATGGGCCCAGCAGTAGGGGTATCTAGGGAGGTCTGGATGAACCTGAGCAGAGCAGTCTGCATGGGCCCAGCAGTAGGGGGTAGCTAAGGAGGTCTGGATGAGCCTGAGCAGAGCAGTCTGCATGGGCCCAGCAGTAGGGGTATCTAGGGAGGTCTGGATGAACCTGAGCAGAGCAGTCTGCATGGGCCCAGCAGTAGGGGGTAGCTAGCGAGGTCTGGATGAGCCTGAGCAGAGCAGTCTGCATGGGCCCAGCAGTAGGGGGTAGCTAGGGAGGTCTGGATGAACCTGAGCAGAGCAGTCTGCATGGGCCCAGCAGTAGGGGTAGCTAAGGAGGTCTGGATGAACAGAACAGCCTTTACTTTTCCTCTATTTCTCTCCATCTAGTTACACAACCCACAAACACAGCACATCCAGACCAGACCACAGCACCCCTAATCACAGCAGGCCTCTTCGGCAGTGGGGTCTGCTACCTACTATAAAGCCTGGGTATGCCCAACATGTCACACCTTTACATTGATCAACTATTTCATTCTCAATCACGTTTACACAAACGCCAGTCAATGCGGTTACTATTCATTGTTTTGAACAGCATCCCAGGACAATCCAGCAGCCATCATAGTCCTTTGCGTTTGAGAGATGTGTCTATAATTATTACCTGCAATAGAATTGGACCACTCGCACACAGCCAGAAGCTGCTCTCCTCCAACTCACAGGGTAGAACACCTCCCCATACAATTATGGAGCAAGAGTATTCTGATTTTGAGGGAGTCTGACTTGAAAACATTGAATATAGGGGACTTTTAACATGCAACGTGTCTAAATCAATATTCAAGCCTTCACGGCGATCCAATCAGTTTATTGTAGCACAGTCTTCACCCATGTCTAAACTGTAATACTGAAAGCAAAAACAGTGTAGGCCTATCTGTAACGATAAAGCTGTTAATAACAGCGATGCTCCATTGTAAGTGAATGAAGAGGAAACCACAATAAAGCCAGAAATCATGCAGGCTGATGTGTAGCTACATAGACAACTGCAGCTTTCCAGCCTTCAAAATGACCCAAGCATCACCGCATTTGGAACATAAAGTTCTGAGAGAACGAGTCCACTGTGTGTTTGCCAGAGCTAAGGGAGAATAACGCTATGAATACCTTTCTTCTCTTCTCGCTCTCACTGCCACCCGATCGTTTCATGTTTCCTAGAGTTGTGTTTACACACCCGCTTTCACTGCAGCTCATCTTGGTAGTTGTAGTTCCAACAGAAGAATTACAATAAAACTTAGAGCGCTATTAAATAAACAGAGCATATAAAATGAACGGGTGCCTGTAATAACAACCTAGCTACAAATACGGGCTATGAAAGAATACCTTTCTGATCACAATCTAGTATTAATTTGCTTCGAATGAAAATGGAAAACTTCATATCCCGACGCACGGAAAAGAGGAAATACGTTCAAGCGTAATTTGACTCAGCCGGATGGGGATTCTTGTGCGTAGTGGGCACAGCAGCTACAATAATACTAGATCTTCAAATCATATGTAAGCCATACCATCCTCACAATAACGTTGAGATAATTGTATACATCTGGTAAATCTTCCAGCTGCTCTTTTGATGTCCATGAGCGCGTTCATTATAAAATGCACAAAAGTACTTTAGCAATTGAACATGGCAAAACAATGGTTTAAAACACAAAATACTACAGCACGTGGATCAAATAAAACGAATAAAGTAGCTGAAATAATGATTGCCAATAATAAGGTAAACTTCAATTAAATGTATTTCCACATGTTGTGACTTTTATATTTTCAAATAGGCCTAGCCAATACATTACAATGACATTTTAGAAGAAATAGCTAAAGGTTTGGGCAGTTTGAACTTTTTTTTTTGCTGCTTGGGTTTTTTCTTGTGTAGCCTAAATCAAAAGCAGCATTTTGTAACTTGTGTAAAAATAGCAATCATGGTTTGAACATGCTCCAAGACTCCAACACTGCCAAGACTCTTTCAACTCTTGCATCTCAAATCCAGGTGCTTTACTGCAAAAAGGTATTGGCTGCCTCGACATAGACAGACACACAACACATTCTACTCACCACCAATTGTGAAAGCAAATCATAAGCGTGCTGTTTACAGTATGGGAGCATTTATGTATGGTATCACATGCAGACAATATTCCCTCTACCTTGGGTTCAACCAAATACCTAGTAACATACTGTGAATAGTGTTGAGATGTGCTCTGTCTGTTATTCTTATTGCTTCATACACACTCACACACACACACACACACACGGGGGAGGGGGGGGGGGGCTGCAAGATTGGAAACACCTGCTTTGTATTACCATTACAGACTTTGATCACTGTCTTCATTAGTTTCCTTTGTAATCTCTTTCCTTTTATGGTAGAGCTGAACTAAGTGAACTGGGCACACTGATTTAACACATGTTCCATTCACCTGTCTTGTAAAAAGCTCAAAAGCTCTCCTGCTTTCAAATGTGTTGGTGTCTCTGGCATCCTTTGGCAATAAACAGAAAATGGTTCTTTTGATTCCTATTTATAACCTACATTTTCTCTCTATCCCCGTTTTCTTCAGAAGAAAATCTGTATGAAAAATATATTTGGAAACACTTTGGCAAAACTGGATCCACGTGCATATTAGAACATAAACATATGGGGGCATATAGGAGGGTTTAGGACAGAGCTAATAGAGAGAACATTTGTTATATATGTTATAAATATCCATTTTAACTGGTAATTTCCCAAACCCCTGTCTTTCCCCATCAACCCAATCCATCATTATATTCCTCATGTGTGTTAAACTACCTTTCATACTACCCCTGTCAATCATATCTCTGGATGAAAAACATTTCACAGACAAGCAGAAGGGAACTCTGACTCCACATCTCATTTTCCCTTGTCAGATTGTGTGTGTGTGTGTGTGTGTGTGTGTGTGTGTGTGTGTGTGTGTGTGTGTGTGTGTGTGTGTGTGTGTGTGTGTGTGTGTGTGTGTGTGTGTGTCACATATTTCTCTGTCAGATTGTCTGGAACAGCACAGCGGGGGCACTGGAACTGATCCTAATGCTCAGGTCCTTCATGGTAAAACAGACAATTTACAACCTCCCAACAATAATGGTCATTTGTCATGTAGCCAATCAGGCTATTTACTCCCCACCTCTCCTCTGATGTCCATCTCACAGGGTTCAGCACAGGGCAAGGGCATCACTGTACACTCTCAGCTGTGGTAGAAAAAAACTGAAAACGAACTTTGAACTCCTGTACCTCATCATATATCCCTCTTTTCTTTCTATGGTCTGGCCGATATGCTCACGATGGGATGGGGGATGTTTTCTGTTATTGCACATTGCATCAGCTCTGGACGACCCCTTTGACAAGGCTTCTTTTAGTGATATAATGAGTGTATAAAAAAGCTGGGTAGAAATCAAAGGTGAAGGAAAGTGCGGTGCCAGAAATGTTAGTTGAGCACATTAAGGGAAGGAAGACAGAGACCATTGTGTGCTGTCTGTATTAAAACCAGAACTACCAACCCTAAAGCCCCTGCAGTCAGCTCTCCCTATGTCTCCCCATGCCTCAAACTATCATTTGGTCTGAAAAATCACAAATATACTTCAGTAGAGACAGGCTCCTTTGTGAATAATGATATGTTTCCTCTGTGGAGTTTTATATTGGGCCACCTACACGTTATTATTGCATTATCAAATTGTCCTTGGTTTCTAGAAGAATAGGCAGGAACAAAAAACGACTGGAAAAACTGCAAACAATATGCATCCTGAGTTGTCCAGACTCCTGTACCATACGTGAACTTCACTCAAGGTACTCTTAGGCATTGCAAACGGCATATTTCCCCACCACAACCTCCTGCCAGTAACTATCCTTAAGCATATTGTGGTGCATCCAGTATCCATAAAGAAGAGAGTGGTTTTTGATTTGTATTTGTATTGAATGAGCATATGGAGCAAGTATGTGCCTTCCCTGTCAATGATAAGCCTTAGGAAACTGCTATTTGTCAGTGCTATAAAGCAGATTGCTGCCCAGTGGTTTCAATTAACATCAAAGGACTCTTCACAGGCAGTAATAGTTATATCAAAACCTGAAATGTATTATTTAGGTTCCGCGCGGGAGTCCTCCAAAAGATTATGTTCCCTTTCAAAAGAGATTTTCTTTTCTTGCTGACTTTTTACATTCCGCCCTTTTCTATTGCTTTTTTCTCCTCTTTGAAGCAACCCCACATCACCCCTAGACAATCCCTTTGTAGCACTAGGGTACCTGGCTGGCTCTGGCAGGGTGGCCTATTAGTTGGGTTACGTGTGTACATGAACAATACAGCGTCTGCGGCATACATTAAAAAAGGCATGTGGTATTGCACTCGAAATATGAAAGATCGGTAGCTAGTGTAGATAACGTGAAAGAAGATGGAGATGTGGTATAGAGCAGAGGAAATATCTTCAGGCCATGTCCTCAATATAATTCATGAGTTTATCGATGTTGACTCCATCACATTCAGCACACAGTTGACCTGTGTTGACCAATCCAGGACATTTAGGAAAATTCTCATATTTCTGCTTCATATTAGAACAGTCATGTAAGAATAGGTCTACACAGAGCCATGTGTTTAGAGAAATGAATGCATACATTTTAATACATGGCTCTGGGCTTACGTATACCTCGTCCACTATTTTACTTTGCTCTACCAATAATACCACAGCTTCTATTTCTTATGCATATTGAATGGGAAATGGCATCATTAAGTCCATGCCAGTAGTTGGCATTTATCTACCCTCTTTTCTTCTTGTCATATAAATGAGAAGGATGCTTGAACCCCTAAAGGGAGCTGTGAGAGGTTATAACTAAAGCTTTTCTCTTTGAATGCTTCGGTGGCCCTCCGTTAGCTCGTATGGTGTTAAAACCATCGCTAACCTCTTGGCCAGGGCTTAAAGTGAAGGCAGGGCCCTATAAAAATGATTCACAAAGTACATACACCATTCAATACATGTTGATTAAGCCTCTATAAATGATCACATAGTGCCCGCAGGAAAAAGCGCCATTGGTTAGTGAACAGAGAGAGCGTGCAGCACTAGTCTAAGATGTGGTACACTTCCCTGGCCGAGATCATTTCCAGACACCCGTACAGAGGAAGGGAAGCACTCTGCTATTGCTGTGATTTGAATACCATGATCACGGAACAGTTTTATAGGAAACCCATTAAAAAGTGAGGTTTGACATACAAAAGAGCCCCTGTTTAAATCTCACGCACAATGTCAGGCTGAAAGACATTATAAAAATCGTTATATACGGAAGCATAGCTAGATACATCCTCTCTGTGTGGGTGTGTGTGTGTGTGTGTGTGTGTGTGTGTGTGTGTGTGTGTGTGTGTGTGTGTGTGTGTGTGTGTGTGTGTGTGTGTGTGTGTGTGTGTGTGTGTGTGTCCTTGGGCTCTCTCATCTTGGGAGGAAATCTTTTGTGGGGGACAGAAGATGACTCCTTTTTTGGAGGGATATGTGTAGGCCTACTTTATCACTCACAGCCAACCTGGTGCCTAGGCCTAATCCTGCGTTTGTTCAGTCTGACACAAATCACTGTCTGAGATTGAGCTTCACTCTAATAAAGATGTCTGTGTAAAATATGCTAATTATAATACATAGGATATAGAAAATATAAGAATTTCATTAAAACCAAATTAGGTCCAATGAGGTGGACACAATGCCCTGACGTGACCCTTAACCTTCCTCATCATCACTCCCATTACCCATAGAGTTATAGCCTCCACGCAGATCAAACAGACCATAAGTGAACAATGGCTGAAATTGCATATTAATATGATATGTAAAAGTTCAACAGATATTGGGAGTGATCCCTTTGAAGGGGACTGTTTAACATTAAGGGATTTTTATTAGCGCTTTTCTAGTCTTTAATGTGCATGTTTTCCCCCTGAGTCACTGGGACCAGGTTTGGGTCTTATTGGTGGTTCTCTATTTTAGGACATGCAGCTCAGAGTGTCTTGGTATGCTTAGAGATCAGTCATAGCATAGGCCTACAGCAAGGTTGACTTGTAGCGAGACATGCCTTCTAATGCTGTGAATCCTTGTTTGTAGATTATGTTATATATGTAGGATCTTAGTTTTGTAACGGCCGTCGTAGGAAGTGGACCAAAATGCAGCGGGTATGTGAATGCTCATATTTATTTTATTACGAACACCTCACAAAAACAACAAAACGAAAAAAACGAACGACAGCTAACAGTTCTGCAGGCTAAACATAGCAGTGCACGAATACAACTTCCCAGAAAGGGACAGATGCAAACAAGCTACCTAAGTATGACTCTCAATCAGCAACAACGATGTACAGCTGTTCCTGATTGAGAGCCATACCAGGCCAACAAAAAGAAATACACAACATAGAAAGAACCTAGAATACGACACATAGAACATAACCCAAAAACCCCGGAATACTCTAAACAAACACCCCTCTACATAAACACACACCCCGAAACACTCTAAACAAATACCCCCTGCCACGTCCTGACCAAACTAATATAACAAATAACCCCTTTACTGGTCAGAACGTGACAAGGTTGACCACCCTGTTGTAGGAGAACTTTCCTGCATTGCAGGACATTTAAAACTTGTGTATATTTGAGGTTTTAAAGGCTTCTGAAGTTTGTAATTTCCACTTTGAAATGTCAAACTTGATTTTCCCTTACGAAAAATGTATCAACCCCTACAAAATGTTCATTAATTATAATCCACTGTAGTGGTCTGGGTGTAACTGGTGCAGAGGTGTCAGGCGCAGGACAGCAGAGATGAGTAACACAAGTAACTTTACTCAAATATTCCAATAACATGTGGTAATACTGAGCCCACAATAACGGACCGAACATACATAAAACAATCATGCACAAAAACCATGGGGAAAACAAGACCAAACCAAGACAAAACAAATGGAAAATGAAAAGTGGATCGGTGATGGCTAGAAGGCCGGTGACGTCGACCGCCGAACGCCGCCCAAACAAGGAGAGGGACCGACTTCGGCGGAAGTCGTGACATCCACATCCTGTTTCTGCAGGATTATTTTCCTGCTGTAGTAAACTGGCTCAAATTAAGAACCTACATCTGTATTCCATATGTTCTTTAAATCCATAGATAGTGAACAGTAGGTGTGAGACTGCCATTTTTGGCAGTTGACTAGGAATCTGACTAACACACCCATTACATACTGAAATAATTTACAGTGAACTTTATTTATTCATATATTTTTTATCTTTCAGACATTGTCATTTGCAGAGTATGCTTGTGGTGAAAGGTATATTTTACACTGAATACAGAGCTTCCTACATCTACCTAGTGACCACTCCATCACTTTCAATCATATCCAACTGTGACCCCTCCTTCACTTTCAATCATATCCAACTGTGACCCCTCCTTCACTTTCAATCATATCCAACTGTGACCCCTCCTTCACTTTCAATCATATCCAACTGTGACCCCTCCTTCACTTTCAGTCATATCCAACTGTGGCCCCTCCTTCACTTTCAATCATATCCAACTGTGACCCCTCCTTCACTTTCAATCATATCCAACTGTGACCCCTCCTTCACTTTCAATCATATCCAACTGTGATCCCTCCTTCACTTTCAATCATTTCCAACTGTGACCCCTCCTTCACTTCAATCATATCCAACTGTGACCCTCCTTCACTTTCAATCATATCCAACTGTGACCCCTCCTTCACTTTCAATAATATCCAACTGTGGCCCCTCCTTCACTTCAATCATATCCAACTGTGACCCCTCCTTCACTTTCAATCATATCCAACTGTGACCCCTCCTTCACTTTCAATCATATCCAACTGTGACCCCTCCTTCACTTTCAGTCATATCCAACTGTGGCCCCTCCTTCACTTTCAATCATATCCAACTGTGACCCCTCCTTCACTTTCAATCATATCCAACTGTGACCCCTCCTTCACTTTCAATCATATCCAACTGTGACCCCTCCTTCACTTTCAATCATATCCAACTGTGACCCCTCCTTCACTTTCAATAATATCCAACTGTGGCCCCTCCTTCACTTCAATCATATCCAACTGTGACCCCTCCTTCACTTTCAATCATATCCAACTGTGACCCCTCCTTCACTTTCAATCATATCCAACTGTGACCCTCCTTCACTTTCAATCATATCCAACTGTGATCCCTCCTTCACTTTCAATCATATCCAACTGTGACCCCTCCTTCACTTTCAATAATATCCAACTGTGGCCCCTCCTTCACTTCAATCATATCCAACTGTGACCCCTCCTTCACTTTCAATCATATCCAACTGTGACCCCCTCCTTCACTTTCAATCATATCCAACTGTGGCCCCTCCTTCACTTCAATCATATCCAACTGTGTTTATACATATCCAATAACTGTCACCTCTGCCCGAAGTTAGGGGTTGAATTAGGAGTTTCTGGACAGATGAGCTGTACCCTAAAAATGTCAAAGATCTGTTCAGTACCATATGCTGGCTCTCATACTAAGGTGATGAGTCCTGTTCCATCCGGTTACCCCTCATTTTAACCCGTTAGTTGGTCTAACAGTAAATAGAATAATTGGTTAGTTGAGTGGCATGGTCTCTTTGCACTGTGTATGAAACATATAGAGAACACTTCTCAGACCTTCCACAGCATCTGTTTAGTTGTGTGTTTGGTTTGGCTTAAGAAAGGCAGCAGCATCTGTTTAGTTGTGTGTTTGGTTTGGCTTAAGAAAGGCAGCAGCATCTGTTTAGTTGTGTGTTTGGTTTGGCTTAAGAAAGGCAGCAGCATCTGTTTAGTTGTGTGTTTGGTTTGGCTTAAGAAAGGCAGCAGCATCTGTTTAGTTGTGTGTTTGGTTTGGCTTAAGAAAGGCAGCAGCATCTGTTTAGTTGTGTGTTTGGTTTGGCTTAAGAAAGGCAGCAGCATCTGTTTAGTTGTCTGTTTGGTTTGGCTTAAGAAAGGCAGCAGCATCTGTTTAGTTGTGTGTTTGGTTTGGCTTAAGAAAGGCAGCAGCATCTGTTTAGTTGTGTGTTTGGTTTGGCTTAAGAAAGGCAGCAGCATCTGTTTAGTTGTGTGTTTGGTTTGGCTTAAGAAAGGCAGCAGCATCTGTTTAGTTGTGTGTTTGGTTTGGCTTAAGAAAGGCAGCAGCATCTGTTTAGTTGTGTGTTTGGTTTGGCTTAAGAAAGGCAGCAGCATCTGTTTAGTTGTGTGTTTGGTTTGGCTTAAGAAAGGCAGCAGCATCTGTTTAGTTGTCTGTTTGGTTTGGCTTAAGAAAGGCAGCAGCATCTGTTTAGTTGTGTGTTTGGTTTGGCTTAAGAAAGGCAGCAGCATCTGTTTAGTTGTGTGTTTGGTTTGGCTTAAGAAAGGCAGCAGCATCTGTTTAGTTGTGTGTTTGGTTTGGCTTAAGAAAGGCAGCAGCATCTGGGTGTCCTAAGCCCATTAATAAACTTTAATGTAGGATCCCAAATACACCTTGTTCCTATTTAACTTGTGTTCCATTTGTGTGTTGTTGTTGTTGCAGACGGATTTAGAAGCCACGGAAGTTCAAGGCCGACCTCGGTACTGCAGGCGTTGTTAGCAGAAAATCGCATTGCCCATTATAGTGAATGGAAAAAGGTCAATCTTTGTGGTCAATCTTCGTGTAAATAAAAAACAATTTTCGAAGACAATCATGGTACCAATAATTGCTTCTAAAACACTAGATGTATGTCCTTGAACCGATTATTTTAAAATCGCACATAGAAGAAGTTATAAGTATAATTTAGTTGCTAATGGCAGCCTGCAGTACCCCAGTCGGCCTTTAACTTGAGCTACCCAATGCGAGGGGGCAGCACTGAGCTAGCTTGCATTGTCACTTCTTGGAATAGCTTAAACTGCGCATGTTATGTCTCCATGAGACGCCATCTTAACCGGCTTCATTTGGCTTCAATGTGCTGTTGAGTCTTCACATAGGAATAAATGGTGTCACATGATCAATGGCTTTGTCCATTCATATATACAGTCATTGTCTTCAGCATCATCATCATCCTGGTCATTATCACCACCACCTCTCACTCACCAATATGAACTTCAGTATCATTGTTTACATCATCTATACCCTTATATGGTGATCCTGGCTTATTGATGATCTTATAGGATAAGTAAAGACTGACAGTAACTGACACATTATCTCCCATACAGTATAACAGCCTTCTCCCAGATGTTAACACCAGGCAGTTTGTTCATAATTAGCCTGGTCTGCATGAGGCAGTTCAGTGAAAGAGAAGGGACAAGACATATAAACATTATCAGACGTATGTTTGACTGAACACTCTCAGTAATTACAGCTATTTGTGATGACATCACCATGTCAAACAAATAGTGTGACCGCTGGAAATGTGCTGTGCAACCAATCGGAAGCCTGCCACACACCTTGAGCTAACACTCCGTACACACACACACACACTTTCTTTCTGTTTTTTTTCTGACACAAAGCAGCCAGTCTCCAGCGGTCGTTTTGTTTGAAGCCATCAAGTGGTTTTGCAAATTATGTTGTTTTGTGCTGAAGTGCTGAAGCAGATTAATTAAAGAGTGTGTGACTGCATTAGTGTTACTGAAAACAAGCGTCTCGACAACACGGCCTGCCTGCCGTCTGTAAACAGCAACAGTTTTAGACACAGGCACACACACACACACACGTGCACACACACACACACACGTGTAGATAACAAGTCAGGGAGCCAAGTCTCCCCATTTCAACATTGTGTCAAAGACGGGCTCTTGGGCAGCATCCAAGGGTTTTTGCTTATTTGTCTTTTGTAAAAAAGGACAACTATCCGAGCGGTGCCAAAGCACCCCAGGGCCTTAGATATGTGAAGGGCTGCTCTCCTCTCAGCTGGTACACAGATGTGTGTACCGAGGGAGTCCGCTGTCTGAACCGAGCACAGATTAGTGATCCTTTTTTTCTATTCCTAATAAATAAAGCGCAGTGTGTGTGTGTGTCGGTGTGTCAGTGTGTGTCCATGTGTGTGTGGCATGTGTGAGGGGAAAATAACACCGCCCGCCCGCTAATCAGAAGTGAATGGGGGAGCTTGGTGGCCACATATAATGCTGCTCTTATCATAAAATAACAGAGCTTTTCATTTTAACTGTGGTTTACGTCTTGGGGTTTTGCCGAGGACTTAAAAAAAAGAGTTGTGTTTTTCATATTTTTGACTTTTTCTGAATGTTTGGAGATAGATGCTTTAAATAGAGTTTCAATTATGGCCAACTGCTTTCTTTCAGCAAATGTTTCCAGAAATACAGTTTATTGTTCCAGTCTCACCAGAAAATATTAAAACAACCAATTTACCAGAGGGAGGAATGACAGCTAATGATGAAGTGGTGGCAGCGGAACCATTTCTTTTAAGTTGTTTTTGTATAGTAAAGTGCTTGTGTGTGTGTGTGTGTGTGTGTGTGTGTGTGTGTGTGTGTTTGTGTGTGTGTGTGTGTGTGTGTGTGTGTGTGTGTGTGTGTGTGTGTGTGTGTGTGTGTGTGTGTGTGTGTGTGTGTGTGTGTTTGTATGTCTGTGTGTGTGTGTGTGACCTTGGCCGGTCAGACATCAAGGACAGAGTAAGGAAACAGCTGTGTGAGAGAGGTGATAACTTCATAAGCAGGGCCAGGGGTGAGCAGGGAGGTGCCAGGAGTACCCCACACACAGCCAGTCTCACTTGATTGCAGCGAGCCCTAAACACCTTCTGATTAGATATTTCCCAGAGGGTAAAGAGGACAGCTGTGTATTTCCACTGTACCCACTGTACCCACAAGCCCAGTACTAATGTCTTCTGATGTCTCCTGAAGTGGGCCATAGGCTGAATCCCAAATTACACCCTATTGCATTTATAGTGCACTACTTTTGACCAGGGCGTGTAGGGCTCTGGTCAAAAGTAGTGCACTATATAGGGAATAGGGTGTCATTTGAGACACAAGAGTAGATTCTTAGGTAGAATCACCACTGTGAGATGTTCTCTGGTACAGTAGGATGATGGCCTGCTATAAGATTTCCTCTGAAAGTTGAGGGGAAAAGCCATGATGAAAGGACCAGCCAATAAGATGACATGCCCTGTCTTGATAATACACTGCTTCACTGTGAACAGAGGTATTAGTCATCTGTTTTTCACTTAGGAATCATACAAGTCTCACCAGACAATAATGTTACGTGCATCAGTCTCCTCAGGTGTTTCACACCCACATCAACAAGGACTTGGAAACATTATGAAATAGGAACATACTGTACTCTAGAACATCGGTTCACAAACTGGGCTTCAACTTACCCTTGAAAGTTATAATTGTAGAATGCACAAGGTGCAATTTCAATATTGGGTAGTGCATCATCAGCTCCTCTTGTCATTGAATACAGTGAGGGGAAAAAAGTATTTGGTCCCCTGCTGATTTTGTACGTTTGCCCACTGACAAAGAAATGATCAGTCTATAATTTTAATGGTAGGTTTATTTGAAAAGTGGGAGACAGAATAACAAAAAAAATCCAGAAAAACGCATGTCAAAAATGTTAGAAATGGATTTGCATTTTAATGAGGGAAATAAGTATTTGACCCCCTCTCAATCAGAAAGATTGCTGGCTCCCAGGTGTCTTTTATACAGGTAACGAGCTGAGATTAGGAGCACACTCTTAAAGGGAGTGCTCCTTATCTCAGCTCGTTACCTGTATAAAAGACACCTGTCCACAGAAGCAATCGTAGACCTACACAAGGCTGGAATGGGCTACAAGACCATCCCCAAGCAGCTTGGCGAGAAGGTGACAACAGTTGGTGCAATTATTCATAAATGGAAGAAACACAAAAGAACTGTCAATCTCCCTCGGCCTGGGGCTCCATGCAAGATCTCACCTCGTGGAGTTGCAATGATCATGAGAACGGTGAGGAATCAGCCCAGAACTACACGGGAGGATCTTGTCAATGATCTCAAGGCAGCTGGGACCATAGTCACCAAGAAAACAATTAGTAACACACTACGCCGTGAAGGACTGAAATCCTGCAGCGCCCGCAAGGTCCCCCTGCTCAAGAAAGCACATATACTTGCTCGTCTGAAGTTTGCCAAAGAACATCTGAATGATTCAGAGGACAACTGGGTGAAAGTGTTGTGGTCAGATAAGACCAAAATGGAGCTCTTTGGCATCAACTCAACTCGCCGTGTTTGGAGGAGGAGGAATGCTGCCTATGACCCCAAGAACACCATCCCCACCGTCAAACATGGAGGTGGAAACATTATGCTTTGCGGGTGTTTTTCTGCTAAGGGGACAGGACAACTTCACCGCATCAAAGGGACGATGGACGGGGCCATGTACTGTCAAATCCTGGGTGAGAACCTCCTTCCCTCAGCCAGGGCATTGAAAATGGGTCGTGGATGGGTATTCCAGAATGACAATGACCCCAAACACACGGCCAAGGCAATAAAGGAGTGGCTCAAGAAGAAGCACATTTAGGTCCTGGAGTGGCCTAGCCAGTCTCCAGACCTTAATCCCATAGAAAATCTGTGGAGGGAGATGAAGGTTCGAGTTGCCAAACGTCAGCCTCGAAACCTTAATGACTTGGAGAAGATCTGCAAAGAGGAATGGGACAAAATCCCTCCTGAGATGTGTGCAAACCTGGTGGCCAACTACAAGAAACATCTGACCTCTGTGATTGCCAACAAGGGTTTTGCCACCAAGTACTAAGTCATGTTTTGCAGAGGGGTCAAATACTTATTTCCCTCATTAAAATGCAAATCATTTTATAACATTTTTGACATGCATTTTTCTGGATGTTTTTGTTTTTATTCTGTCTGTCACTGTTCAAATAAACCTACCATTAAAATTATAGACTGATCATTTCTTTGTCAGTGGGCAAACGTACAAAATCAGCAGGGGATCAAATACTTTTTTCCCTCACTGTACCTTAGAGAGCTATTTATAACTCAGCTAACATTCTTTTAGCGAGGTTCTTCAGCCTATAGATTTTGTTGTAGTGTTTGAGTCACTCAAATATCACATGAATACACATTAGACATGCCAAAATGTATTGAATTGCAAGAAAATTAGCTTTAAAATGGCAACATTTTCTCTCCACCAACAAGAGGGGTGTGAACAGTTTGTGTCATGAACAGTGCTTGTGCCATAGAAATAGACGTGGCACGTGCACGCAGGGAGGGAGGGGGTACCAACAGTGGTGTGCAGAAAGACATCTCGGAATGCACAACTCATCGGTCCTTGTCACGGATGGGCTATTGCAGCAGACAACCACACCGGGTTCAACTCCTATCAGCTAAAAACAAGAAGAAGCAGCTCCAGTGTGCACGCGATCACCAACACTGGATAGCTGAGTAGTGGAAAAACATTACCTGGTCTGACGAATCCCGGTTCCTGTTGTGTCATGCTGATGGCAGAGTCAGGATTTGGCGTAAGCAGCATGAGTCCATGGTCCCATCCTGCCTGGTGTCAACAGTACAGGCTGGTGGCGGTGGTGTAATGGTGTGGCTAATGTTTTCCTGGCACACGTTAGGTCCCTTGATGCCAATTGAACAACGTTTGAACACCACACATTGTAGAATCCATGTCCCGAAGAATTCAGACTGTTCTGGAGGCAAAGACGGGTTCAACCCGGTACTAGATGGGTGTACCTAATAAACTGCCCACTGAGTGTATCTTGGTACAGTAGGTCATGTATGTCATGGTATGGAGTCATATCTTCAATTTGCTTTCTATATATTGCAACTGTAGACATAATAATCTCATCACCAACATTCTATAGTAAACGTACGGTTATGTTTATTATAGATCTGCAGTTTTAAAAAGAGCACACCCACCGTGACCCTTTTCTGGCATCTGACCCAAGTTTCCACATTCTCTATTGTAAATCAACAAGTCATTAAAAAAGCAAGAGAAGCAGTTATTCCAAACATAGAACCACAAAAACATCAGACAGTGGTTTGAGGGGAATCCCAACGCCTTTAGCTGCTAGTAATTAGTCACAGATAGAACATAAAATGTGATTGGGGATGAGAAAATAACACATAGATTGCAGACTGTGGTTTTGAATCCCAGATTCCTCAGGGAGACAGGAGTCTGTCAGGGAGGGAAACACTTGATTTAAGGCGTTGTTTCAGTAAATTACCTCTCTGAGAAAGACAGCACAGGAGTTTTTAATTGCTCACATGAAATTACAGGGCGAAAATGGTGGTGCTTATGTATTTAGGTAGAGACAGACGCTCACAGTTGTATTTTTAGTTCTGATACAGCTACACATGTGTTGCTATTATCGAGGTCTCTACTCTGGGCTTTTCTTGCTCTTTGGGGTCAAGACCGGATTACTATAAAAGCACTTTGTGACAGCTGCTGATTTAATAAGGGCATAATTCATTTTGATTGATATACATTTTTAGCTGATCACTGATGAGTTCTTGCCAATCAGTTGTTCAGTAATATTTCTTATTGCTTCACGTTAGTACAGAAACCTTGTGAAATAGCTGACTCTCAATTTCCATTCAGTGAAACAATGATTCAGCGAACAGGTTTCTTCAGCACAACACCCATGAGAGTGTTTGATTTATCCTGTTTAGTCGAAGGCCTCACTGACAAATGTGAAATAAGACCCTGCTTATGATTTCCAATCAAATCCTTTTGTCTAATTAATATTTCTGTCTATGCTAAATGGGATCACCGAAGGACAGTTGGTATGTCTGAACAACATCTGACAAATAGCTGTATCAATTCCAATTTCAATCCATTTATTTGTCATTTGATTGCTTTTCTGCATAACTGGCCGAAAGTCTCGTTCGTAATCATTGAGGGTGACATTTTATCACTCAACTCCTATCCAAAACGATTCTGCATCAGTTTTTCTTCCCTGTTTGTAAATCATGGTGATTTGTTTGTCTGTTTGTACGTTATGGTGGTCGTGCTCATCATTCAGTGGCACCAAACAGACTACAGGATTTCTGTTCCTGCTCGCCTGGTGGTGGCTCCAGGGCCTGTGCTGATGATTCTGCGGACAGCTGTATGTGTGTGTGGTGTAGAGGGTGTGTGTGGTTTAGAGGGTGTGTGTGACAACTAACCAGCCCTGTTGTGGGGACAGGCTACGTAATGTCAACAAACAGCAACAACAACAGAAGTGGTGCTGCCTGCCTGCCTGCTGGTCTCTGAGCCTCAGCTATGTTGTAATTAGAATGGGATGAGAACACAAGACCAGGGGTGATGGGCTCTAACCAGAACCAAACTGTTTCTCTGTACTGAGGCACCCTGAGGATCACATACAGTATATCAGAATGGGAATGTGGTCTCTGTGCATTCCCCCACTGACTGCCCTGTCATTTAATGCATCCCAAATGGCACACTATATAGGGAATAGGTTACCGTTTGGAACATAACCTCTGTCTCTGCCTGCCACATGTCACTGCTTTCTGCCTGGTCACTGGTCCACTGGTCTCAGCATGGTCACTGATCCACTGGTCTCAGCCTGGTCACTGGTCCACTGGTCTCAGCATGGTCACTGGTCCACTGGTCTCAGCCTGGTCACTGATCCACTGGTTTCTGCCTGGTCACTGGTCCACTGGTCTCAGCATGGTCACTGATCCAGTGGTTTCTGCCTGGTCACTGATCCACTGGTCTCAGCCTGGTCACTGATCCACTGGTCTCAGCCTGGTCACTGGTCCACTGGTCTCAGCCTGGTCACTGATCCACTGGTTTCTGCCTGGTCACTGGTCCACTGGTCTCAGCCTGCATGCTCCTCCTCCTCTCTGCCTGGTTACTGGTCCACTGATCTCAGCCTGGTCACTGGTCCACTGGTCTCAGCCTGCATGCTCCTCCTCCTCTCAGCCTGGTCACTGGTCACTGGTCCACTGGTCTCAGCCTGCCTGCTCCTCCTCCTCTCTGCCACTGGCCATATGATCTGCTCTAATCTGGAGTCCAGATGTGTCCTGTTCTTCTCTTTAGTCACCCTCCTCAACCGCTGCTTAGCTGGCCCTGCGTGTGGAAGTGTGTGTGTTGGTATGTGTGTGCATGTTTTTATGTACATGTGTTTGGGAGGAAGAAAGGAAGGGAGTGTGTGTGTGTGTGTGTGTGTGTGTGTGTGTGTGTGTGTGTGTGTGTGTGTGTGTGTGTGTGTGTGTGTGTGTGTGTGTGTCCTTTTTCAAACCACATTATCTGCCAGTCTATGCTGCCTCCCACTGGTAGGGTGTGATATTACTAGACATGTTTGTATTGGGTTGTAAAACTAACAACCCAGTGGAACATCTTTGCCATAGTTTTAGGAATAGTTTCCCTGGATGCTCTTTAACAACAACGGAGACTCCCTTGACACTCAATACAGAGAAACCTAGAAGATATACAATTACAAGGAATTTGGATGTGAATATTTTTTCACTCATCAGCTCTGGTCGATGTGTCCCTAGTCACAGGCGATGACAAACCTTTCAATAAGTGAGTGTTCAGTTATGGGCGCCACTACCACCGCCACCATCTCCAGTTATGAGAGTCTGCGTCCCAAATGGCACCCTATTCCCTATATAGTGCACTACTTTTGACCAGGGAATAGGGTGCCATTTGGGACACATGCAAACACTACAACGGAGACATCTCTTGTAAACAGCAGACCATAATCATATGTAGCCTAAACTGAGACACGATTAATGGAAGTCCCCCTGCCAGAAAACACAAGAAATGCCTATGTTTTGGAAAGTGATCAAGATGGGTTTGTGTCTATGCGGAGTCTGGATATACATTGCACTAGCTAACTGCCCAATTATGTATAGAAGCACAGACCGGTTTCATCTAATTTGCAGAGTTGCTCAAGTTTCAATGAAACCATGCTCTGTTTAACCCCTGTAAAGCTCTGTACCGGGGATTATAGTGACCTGTTAATTGTCCTCCTATACTCCTTTTTCCTCTCAGGACATCATGGATATGACCTCTGTGTAACATCTTGATGATAGATATCAAATTTAACAGTTTCATTGGCTGCTATAAAACAAAACAAAGCCCTGCTTTGTTTTTCAGACACCCCGGCCAAATAAGGGAGAATGCTGCCAGATCAGCCAGCATTGTGGGCTGTGCTTGATGTGACTCTGGGCTACGCTCCCCACAGGCAGGGAGGATAGAGGGCTCCAGTTCAGCTCTGGGAGCCTTACTCCTCTTCTCTTCTCCTCCCCTTGTCTCCCCCATCCAGCTCCCCTCCACCACTCTCCATGTCCCCCCAGTCCCACAGCCTCCCCAGGGGGTGGGTCAGCTGGGGAAGTGCCCCCTCCCCAGCCCTAGAGAGAGGAGGGGGGCTTTCTATGTGGACAGAATGGTTTTGTCAGCAGCCTGTTGCTCAGGTTTGTTTGGAGCTTGCGGTCCCCGCTGGAATATGTAACCAAATTCCTTCTCCCGGTCCCACAATCGGAGTGTGCTGCCAGATTCCCTGGCAAAATGGCCCTGAATTAGGGCCAGACCTCCTGCTCATCCCACAAACCCTTTCATGTTCCCAAACCACAGCCTGAGCGAGGCGCCTCGGTTTCAACAGCAGCAGACCAGCTTATGTTTGCCTAATTCCTGAGACATGATGACAGTGGTCTCCCAGCCACGAAAAGACAGCTTCAGTTGTTTTTTTGTTTTTTTTACCCTTTAATTATTATTTTCTGTTGTTGATGACTTCCAATAGTCACTCGACGCCACGTTTTCTCATTACATATGTTTTTATATGCCGACCCCACTCTTACCCCACACCCCCACATCCCCCACCCTCCCTCAACATACCCACAATGCCTAGCCCCATGACCCAGGGCAAGGGGAGTGGAAAAAACAGAGCCCAGTCGGGGAGGCTTTTCGTTGGCCAACGGGAGATGGAATTATGGTTGGATATTACCCACAGGCCACTGCAGGGTGCTTGACAGGCTCAGTCTGCTGAGAGGTGGACACGGTTAGCCTTCCTGCCGCAGGTCCCGCTATATTACCCATAACCACCAGACAGACAGGGTGTCAGTCAGAGGAACCGTACCAAAAACATCACGCCATGATGCCTACAGTATATGACCTCTAGTTAACACTTGACTACCGCTTCCTACAAGACTTTACATTATCCTGGTAAAGGCTTTGTCTATGTCCCAAACGGCACCCTATTCCCTTTATAGTGCTTTTGACTAGTGCTCATAGGGCTCTGGTCAAAAATAGTGCACCATATAGGGAAGCACCATAGTGAATAGGGTTCAATTTGGGATTCACCTTTGTCTTTGGCTGGTGTGGGCATTCTAATGATAGTGTGAAGACCACAGCAGCCAGAGTTAAGTAGTCTTCTCTGGTCGGCGTTGTTCATTGTGTGTCCACAATTTAGTGAGCCTATATAAACCCCAAGGTCAGTCCGTCGGCAACCTATCTATTAGCTAGCTAGGCAGAACGACTCAGTCAGTAAGCTTGGTGGAGTCAGAGTAGAGATACTATTCAGCCAAGAGAAATAAGCAACAGAGTACATAGAAAATAGTCTGAATTTAGTGGCACATAATGGTTTGCTTTGAAGGGGAAGGTATTGATATATTTTCTGCTGCTTTATTCCAGGTATCAGAAGCCCTGTGCGCTCTCCCCCTTCGGGCTGGTGTTTGGGAGTTAAGACTCTTTGGCTGGCGTGGACTGCCTGTGGCTGTCATTGCATGTGTTTAGTTTCACCACCAGTTCCTATGGCTTATACTGCACCCCTGCTAGTCTCTGAGATGGCGTGTGACACACACTTATCCAAGGCAAATCTGCTCGTCCCGCTCTGCCAACTCAAACAGCCCTCTGTATATTACTGACGTCCAACCCAATAGCTTTGGACTTTTAAAGGCGTGTTTTTTCTTGCTTTTTCATGTACAAATCTGACCATAGTTTCAAATACTCAATCATTAAATCCTCAGTGCTGCTTGCTGAAACATTCAGAGTTTATTTTATTCCTGGATATACAGACAGCCGCAATACATTTTTAGAAGCTGTGGCAGGAGCCGTGTGTATTTTAACACGTTGGCCATATGCGGAACACTGACCCATTCCATAAACACAACTGTCTGTCTGCTGCGGCCTGCGCACCATGGGTCCACTTCACCAGTCTGACAGGAGGGCTGGGGGTTTGTGTGTGTGCGTGTGTGTGTGCTATGCTGTAGCACTTTCTCTTTGTGGAGAGGTGGGCAGCTCTTGAGTTGAAACTCTTGCTGCATTTTGACTGAGACACAAGACTCATTTTTATCAGAAGAGCCAGAGACCTCATCCTTATGTTCACCAGAAGATTGCTAGAATTAACTTTAAAAGGCTGTTCCCGTCCTTCGAACCACCAGGCATCATCCAAAACTAAACTATGACTGTTGCAATTTCAATCTTACATTCTCATAACCTCTCGTGTCAGGTCAAAGACTATAACAGTGTTTAACTAACATTCAGTTTTGTATGACTAAATGGTTTTAAATGGTTTTATTAAATGGCCCACAAAATTAATTTGAGATGCCTCTTCTTTGTCCGGGGAGTCCATCATTCATGTACTGTAGAAAGTAATTTGTTCTGCAAAAAAATGTAATAATTGGAAACCCGTTGCCTAGAACGTTTCGAGTAACTCAAATCAAAGTATTTCAGTGTTCAATACTTAAAGTAATAAAGAGACATCACCTCCCATATGGTTATCTTTTTAAGTTGTTAATACTTAACTGTTTTGTGTTTTATGAACTTTTGACACTAAATTGCATTATTTATTCTGAACTAGAACAATTGAAGTTACTTGAACATGAATATTTATTCTAGGGAACATAAAAATGTGGGGTTCATTCTACTTAAATTATTAACCTTCATTACAACTTTTTTCAAGTGTAAGTATTTCTGATTAGTCCTTTTCAGTGGTCATGTCTTAATGTTTAACATTGTTTTATGTATTTGATGTGTCATTTTAACCCACCTTGGCGGGCATTGTTGAGCACAGTGCACATTCCTCTAGCAGTAAAGGGAGGTAGAGCTGTAACCAGTCATTGTTGAGCACAGTGCTCATTCCTCTAGCAGTAAAGGGAGGTAGAGCTTTAACCAGTCATTGTTGAGCACAGTGCTCATTCCTCTAACAGTAAAGGGAGGTAGAGCTTTAACCAGTCATTGTTGAGCACAGTGCTCATTCCTCTAGCAGTAAAGGGAGGTAGAGCTTTAACCAGTCATTGTTGAGCACAGTGCTCATTCCTCTAGCAGTAAAGGGAGGTAGAGCTTTAACCAGTCATTGTTGAGCACAGTGCTCATTCCTCTAACAGTAAAGGGAGGTAGAGCTTTAACCAGTCATTGTTGAGCACAGTGCTCATTCCTCTAGCAGTAAAGGGAGGTAGAGCTGTAACCAGTCATTGTTGAGCACAGTGCTCATTCCTCTAGCAGTAAAGGGAGGTAGAGCTGTAACCAGTCATTGTTGAGCACAGTGCTCATTCCTCTAGCAGTAAAGGGAGGTAGAGCTTTAACTAGTCATTGTTGAGCACAGTGCTCATTCCTCTAGCAGTAAAGGGAGGTAGAGCTGTAACCAGTCATTGTTGAGCACAGTGCTCATTCCTCTAGCAGTAAATGAAGGTAGAGCTGTAACCAGTCATTGTTGAGCACAGTGCCCATTCCTCTAGCAGTAAAGGGAGGTAGAGCTGTAACCAGTCATTGTTGAGCACAGTGCCCATTCCTCTAGCAGTAAATGGAGGTAGAGCTGTAAGCATTGTAGGATGCTGCATTAGCCTCTGTCATTAAAAGTGTAGTGCGCAACTTTGTTCATGGTGGGAATGGCTTGTCTCATTTTTGAAGGTCACTTTGCCCGCAGGTTTTGATATCCGTTCATCGTGATCCATTACACCTTATAGCACAACAAATTGGTTAAAATTATTTTAGAAATATGCTTTTCTTTCTTCAAACATGCATGCAACATTGTGTAAAAGAATAATAAAGTTCTAAAATGTTGAATTACCCACAATCCTCTAAAAACAGAGCCACGTGGCGCTATAAGTATTCATAACTTGCAAAAACATAATAATACTATTTTTTTCAATCTTTATTTAACTAGGCAAGTCAGTTAAGAACAAATTCTTATTTTCAATGACGGTCTAGGAACAGTGGGTTAACTGCCTTGTTCAGGGGCAGAACGACAGATTTTTACCTTGTCAGCTGGGGGATTCCATCTTGCAACCTTTTGGTTACTAGTCCAACGCTCTAACCACTTGGCTTCCTGCCGCCACAATATCAGCACATCACAGATAAATGAAGTGTTTTTTACTCCAAGAGCAGTATGTCTGACTACTACTTTATTATTTCTAGTAAAGATGTGAAACATAATAGAATCAAGTAAGAACAACTTTATTTATTAAAGGTTAGATTCAAATCAAATCAAATCAAATGTATTTATATAGCCCTTCTTAAATCAACTGATATCTCAAAGTGCTGTACAGAAACCCAGCCTAAATCCCCAAACAGCAAGCAATGCAGGTGTAGAAGCATGATTGGCTTTAAAATATTAAATCATCATAACTTGCAAAACCCCAATACCTTTAGATTAGCCGAACACAAGTAAATAAAGTTTATTTAATTAATAACCTAATATTTGTTAACAGTTCTCAAAAACATTAAGTGATAAGAAATCTTCTTGACATCTGAGTTAGTACCACTTTTATGATTTCAGTTCTACTGACCGTTGGAGATGTTTGAGTAGTTACTTTTTACAGTTTGTGGGTGGTCAGAGTTGAAAGGCGGCCGGTCAGTCTGAAAGGGGCCAAAGGGCCAGGGGCCAAGGGGTCTGGTCAGTGGAGTGTCCCCACTGGGCTGCTCTACCTGTGGGTATCAGGTGTTGTGGGGGTCTGGAGGTTGGGGTCTGGAGGCTGGGCAGGCCTGGGGGGGTAGACGGGTAATGACGCATGCATGTGAGAGGGAGGCTCTGAGGGTAATGAGGTTCGGAGGATGCCGCCATCTCTGCGGGTGGTCCTCCCCTTCTCTCTGACACTGATCCCCCTACCTCTCTGTCTCTCTGTCTGTGTGTGCTCACGCGAAACGCCTTGCGTCCACGTCCCCTCCCTCTCCTCCAGCCAGGGACAATTGGATAGGCTCAAGTGGGGCCTTGGAGAGGCGCCCTCCCTGGTTGGCTATCGCCCTCCCACCTTCCACCCAACCTAGCCAAGCAGACTCCCGGAGTCCTGGACCACTCAGGGCTTTTCATCACATTACATCAGATCAAAAGCAATAAGCTAATTACAAAGGACTGTGGGCACACAAGCAGTAAATACAGAATCAACATCATTGATTTAATCTTCTCAGAGGCTAAGTGAAAAACTTTGTCAATGCCGATGTCAAAAATTACAGCCCTGTTTTCCAGAGCAACAGCTACAATCGGATGGATTAAAATATCACATGGAGTTCATTCAACCAAAGTAATCTACAGCAATTCCAATGTGAGTCAGGCGATGTGATGATGCTCGGCACAAAATGGAAGAAGACGAGAGACATTTAATCACAGGCCTTCGCTTGGTGTTACACTGCGCTGAGGACACATCTAGAGTTACTTGTTAATTTGTTCATCTGGGGGGGGGGGGGGGTTCACAGAGGATGAGGTTTTTGTGTGTACGAAATTCTCTGTTCCTTCAATCATTCATTGTGGCAGTTGGAGAGAAACAAATGTTTTATGCATGCAGCGATATGCATCTTAAAAGCAGAAGCATTAGGAAAGATACTGAAAATGCAAAAGGTTTCGTACAAAGATGACTTATTCATGATGTTCTGAGAAAAGCAGAAGCGTGTTTTAGAGCAAATCCATGTTATCATTGAAGAACCTCTCGTCTCTCTCAGTCCCAGAATTAATTTCTCCACCTGAGAACAGGGTCTGTAATGACAGCTGGAGGGGGGGCTGCTATTATGCTGTTATACCCCTAACCTACACTAAGATAAAAGGGTTCTACGGCTGTCCCTATAGGAAAATCCTTTTTGGCTCTACTGTACAGTGAGGGAAAAAAGTATTGATCCGCTGCTGATTTTGTACATTTGCCCACTGACAAAGAAAGGATCAGTCTATAATTTTAATGGTAGGTTTATTTGAACAGTGAGAGACAGAATAACAACAAAACAATCCAGAAAAATGCATGTCAAAAATGTTATAAATTGATTTGCATTTTAATTAGGGAAATAAGTATTTGACCCCCTCTCAATCAGAAAGATTTCTGGCTCCCAGGTGTCTTTTATACAGGTAACGAGCTGAGATTAGGAGCACACTCTTAAAGGGAGTGCTCCTAACCACAGCTTGTTACCTGTAAAAAAGACATATGTCCACAGAAGCAATCAATCAGATTCCAAACTCTCCACCATGGCCAAGACCAAAGAGCTCTCCAAGGATGTCAGGGACAAGATTGTAGACCTACACAAGGCTGGAATGGGCTACAAGACCATCGCCAAGCAGCTTGGTGAGAAGATGACAACATTTGGTGCGATTATTCGCAAATTGAAGAAACACAAAAGAACTGTCAATATCCCTCGGCCTGGGGCTCCATGCAAGATCTCACCTCGTGGAGTTGCAATGATCATGAGAACGGTGAGGAATCAGCCCAGAACTACATGGGAGGATCTTGTCAATGATCTCAAGGCAGCTGGGACCATAGTCACCAAGAAAACAACTGGTAACACACTACGCCGTGAAGGACTGAAATCCTGCAGCGCCTGCAAGGTCCCCCTGCTCAAGGATACATATACATGCCCGTCTGAAGTTTGCCAATGAACATCTGAATGACTCAGAGGACAACTGGTGAAAGTGTTGTGGTCAGATAAGACCAAAATGGAGCTCTTTGACATCAACTCAACTCGTCGTGTTTGGAGGAGGAGGAATGCTGCCTATGACCCCAAGAACACCATCTCCAGCGTCAAACATGGAGGTGGAAACATGCTTTGGGGGTTTTTCTGCTAAGGGGACAGGACAACTTCACCGCATCAAAGGGACGATGGACGGGGCCATGTACTGTCAAATCTTGGGTGAGAACCTCCTTCCCTCAGCCAGGGCATTGAAAATGGGTCGTGGATGGGTATTCCAGCATGACAATGACCCAAAACACACGGCCAAGGCAACAAAGGAGTGGCTCAAGAACAAGCACATTGTCGTTGTGTAGAGACGACCAAGGCGCAGCGGGTTGCGTTCTCATCATTATAATTTATTAAGTAAATGTGAACACGGGAAAACAATAAACAAAAGAAGACAGGCTATACTTACAACAGCAGTGCTAAAGACAACTACCCACAATTAACAACCCCAAACACATACCTATATATAGGACTCTCAATCAGAGGAAAATAGAAACACCTGCCTCCAATTGAGAGTCCACACCCAAACCTAAACATAGAAAAACTAAACTAGACAGAAAGTAGAAAATACAACCTAGAACATACCCAACACCCAGAACTAACAAATCACACACCCTAAACAACCAACCACCCTGAACCAACCAAAACAAATACCCTCTGCCACGTCCTGACCAAACTACAATACAAATAATACCTTAACTGGTCAGGACGTGACACACATTAAGGTCCTGGAGTGGCCTAGCCAGTCTCCAGACCTTAATCCCATAGAAAATCTGTGGAGGGAGATGAAGGTTTGAGTTGCCAAACATCAGCCTCGAAACCTTAATGACTTGGAGAAGATCTGCAAAGAGGAGTGGGACAAAATCCCTCCTGATATGTGTGCAAACCTGGTGACCAACTACAAGAAACGTCTGACCTCTGTGATTGCCAACAAGGGTTTTGCCACCAAGTACTAAGTCATGTTTTGCAGAGGGGTCAAATACTTATTTCCCTTATTAAAATGCAAATCATTTTATAACATTTTTGACATGCGGTTTTTGTTGTTATTCTGTCTCTCACTGTTCAAATAAACCTACTATTAAAATTATAGACTGATAATTTCTTTGTAAGTGGGCAAACGTACAAAATCAGCAGGGGATCAAATACTTTTCCCCCCCACTGTACAACCCTTTTTGGTTCCAGGTAGAACCCTTTTGGGTTCCATGTACAGCCCTCTGTGTAAAAACCCAAAAGGTTTCTATTTGGAACCAAAAAGGGTTCTTCAAAGGGCTCTTCTATGAGGACAGCAGAATAACCCTTTTAGGTTCTAGATAGCACCTGTTTTTCTAAGAGTGAACATAGCATGTGTGATATCAAAGCATGGAAGGAAGGGGAGGAGGCTTTTCTCTCTCAAGAAAGTTCTGCTGTAATAAGGCAATAAGTAATACGGCAATTCAAGCAGTCTGGTCTCCCTGGATCATAACCTGACCTTAGACATGTATGCCTTTTTAATCAGACAGGAGTGACCTGAGGTGGCTGACACACCCTCAGCCGATTGTCATGACATCCAATCCCACTTCAGACAACTTGTCCTAGTATTTATCCATCTCTCATCACGACGTACGCTGCGGACATATCATGGGGAAATATATGTGTATAAGGAATTGGAATTAAGGCCCTCAGAAACCACTCTCCTCAGGTTATTATCTTAAGCTGTGCCCTTCACAGAAGAAAATATTCGAAGAGCACATGTTATGATTATTTGTGGAGGTTGCAGTGGTTCTGTGTGCATATAGTGCAGTTTCTGTGTCTCTGTTTGTACGTTCGTGTGTACCATTTGCGTGCAATCTGTGCGATGTTGGCTTGCCCCCTATTGTCTGTAGCTCTGTCTCTATGGTGGCAGCCCTCTCTCTGACCTCTCATATGTCACATATTGCTCCCATCCAGCAGCAGTGTTTTTCTGGAATGTAGGCTAAGGCCTCATCTTGAACTTCACCCCAAACCCACCGGAGAAAGCAGTGTTTGTTGTGCAAGTAAGCCATCTAATGGTCAACAATAGAACATGTTCTGGAATAATTCACCAATACTCTCCCATGAGCTCCAGAGATATGAGGGCATGTGTGTTTGTGTCTACCAGTTGTCAGCTTGTTTTTATCTAAGATTCATGATGTGGTTAGTTCAGTAACATTTGGCTAAGTTTCCCCAATATCATTTTTTCCAATCTGACCACAGACAATACTACAATACAGTGTGCTGAGTTCTGACTTTTCAAGTTGACAGTCTCAGTAGGGATTAGTACTCTGGAGTAGTGTAAATAGAGTGGGGGTGTCTGTCCTGTACTCAGTGTCCTCACTCTTCAGCAGAACTAACTGGCCCTTGTTACAGCCTCATTTCTCCTGTGTAAATAACCTCAAACGGGATGCCATAGAATTCTCCCCACTTCATCTGGCTCTGATTAATGTTTTACGGCATTGAATTAAATGTGCTGGAGACTCAAACCGTGCATGTATAGGGCCCGGCTTCGCTAGAGAGAGCTGTAGCTGCTCATGGGAACATTCTATCTTTCTTAACATGTCATTCGCATAGTCCTATGACGGCTTCCATGTGTCATTGTTCAGTATGGCTCTGTGGTGCGAGCGAGGTGGCAACAGATAATAACACAAATTAAACGTATGGCAGTTGGGGAAAACATACCCACCGTGCTGTTTGAAATCTACAGTCATTACTCAATCAGTGTGGAGGCAGGCGTGTGTATGAGGCTGGAGAGAGACAGACATGGGTAGCATGGTGAGCTTACTGTACAGCAGTCTAATTTGTAGGACTGTGACTGTACACACAAAGAGCATTTGACTGTAGGCTGACACTGGCCTTGACCGGATTGTTCTAATTCTAGTTCTTGTAATCAGAATTTCATATCCACCTATCATATCAGTGTTTCTTTCTAACAGGGAGCTCAGCATAACACCCAGTAGCAGGTGGCTAATGTCATCATTCTGGTTATTCAACACTAGAGTCCATTATAGTCGCTGAGCCGTGAGAAGACGGGGGAAGCGTTTTTTTAATGGAATCTTTAATTTCACAGAGCTCTCTTTCACAGATATCCCACTGCACTGGAGATTGTGTAACAGAAAATAGGAATCAAGCTCTTTTGAAAGCACATTTAGCAGAAAGCAATTAACTAACACACAGTAGTTAGTTTCTGTATTAATACTTCAACAGCTGGAGCAGATTGGTTCGTCATTTTATCCCCTCTCCAGCTGTTACATTACTGACAAGAACATTGAAGAGGATTTGTCCGTTAATAAAGTACAGCCATATATAGATACCTCTCTTAGAATGGAACCCTGAGGGAGACTAGATTTACATATGGAAAACTAAACTCAGGGAAACGAGAATGAACGGATGGACATCTTTTAAATACCCTGCCGGTCAGGCATCTTTTCAGCACGGCGATCTGATGGGAGCGGTTTCAAAGGACTTTTTTCTTGTGTAGCAGAATGTTGTCGTTGGTGTACATTTCAAAGTGCTTTATTGGCGCTCTCTGCAGATGTGCTGCCTTCTCTCTCAGAGGAACATTTGTTATGTTGTGAATTGGGGACGAAAGTTTGATGACCGCTCGCTTCGCCTTCTACATCTGGCTAGACTGAATCCAATCAGACTGCGTTGTTCTGAGTTGTTGACTACCTCTGTTCTATTTTATAAAGCCAGAAGGTAAAAATGAAGGCAAAAAAATCTAATTGAAGTTCTTGCGTTGTGGTTTTTCGTCTTCTAAAATGTACAGTTGAAGTCGGAGGTTTACATACACTCGCTTTTCAACCACTCCACAAATTTCTTGTTAACAAACTATAGTTTTGGCAAGTCGGTTAGGACATCTACTTTGTGCATGACACAAGTAATTTTTCCAGCAATTGTTTACAGACAGATTATTTCACTTATTATTCACTGTATCACAATTCCAGTGGGTCAGAAGTTTACATACACAAAGTTGACTGTGCCTTTAAACAGCTTGGAAAATTCCAGAAAATGATGTCATGGCTTTAAAAGCTTCTGATAGGCAAATTGACATCATTTGAGTCAATTGGAGGTGTACCTGTGGATGTATTTCAAGGCCTACCTTCAAACTCAGTGCCTCTTTTCTTGACATCATGGGAAAATCAAAAGAAATCAGCCAAGACCTCAGAAAATCAAGTCTGGTTTTCCAAATGCCTGAAGGTACCAAGTTCATCTGTACAAACAATAGTACGCAAGTATAAACACCATGGGACCACGCAGCCGTCATACCGCTCAGGAAGGAGACGTGTTCTGTCTCCTAGAGATGAATGTACTTTGGTGCGAAAAGTGCAAATCAATCCCAGAACAACAGCAAAGGACCTTGTGAAGATGCTGGAGGAAACGGGTACAAAAGTATCTATATCCACAGTAAAATGAGTCCTATATCGACATAACCTGAAAGGCCGCTCAGCAAGGAAGAAGCCACTGCTCCAAAACCACCATAAAAAAATCAGAACACGGTTTGCAACTGCATATGGGGACAAAGATTGTACTTTTTGGAGAAATGTCCTCTGGTCTGATTAAACAAAAATAGAACTGTTTGGCCATAATGACCAACGCTATGTTTGGAGGAAAAAGGGGGAGGCTTGCAAGCCGAAGAACACCATCCCAACCGTGAAGCACGGGGGTGACAGCATCATGTTGTGGGGGTGCTTTGCTGCAGGAGATGGCAAAATAGATGGCATCATGAGGAAGAACATTTTTGTGGATATATTGAAGCAACATCTGAAGACATCAGTCAGGAAGTTAAAGCTTGGTCGCAAATGAGGCTTCCAAATGGATAATGACCCCAAGCATACTTTCAAAGTTGTGGCACAATGACTTAAGGACAACAAAGTCATGGTATTGGAGTTGCCATCACAAAGCTCTGACCTTAATCCTATAGAAAATGTGTGGGCAGAACTGAAAAAGCGTGTGCGAGCAAGGAGGCCTACATACCTGACTCAGTTACACCAGCTCTGTCAGGAGGAATGGGCCAAAATTCACCCAACTTATTGTGGGAAGCTTGTGGAAGGCAACCCAAAACGTTTGACCCAAGTTTAAAGGCAATTCTACCAAATACTAATTGAGTGTATGTAAACTTCTGGGAATGTGATGAAAGAAATAAAAGCTGAAATAAATAATTCGCTCTACTATTATTCTGACATTTCACATTCTTAAAATGAAGTGGTGATCCTAACTGACCTAAGACAGGGATTTGTACTTGGATTAAATGACAAGAATTGTGAAAAACTGAGTTTAAATATATTTGGCTAAGGTGTGTGTAAACTTTTGACTTCAACTGTTTGGGCAACAGTTTTCCATATTTAAGGGATAAAGTGGCTTTTATTTGTAGTTTCTGTAAACCAAATGTATTTTGTTATTGGATCAGCCCGATACTAGTGCCAGTGCCTGCCCTCTGGAGTCTTAGCCGACTGTCAAAACAAACATACCAAGAACAACTTGAGAGAATCTGCCACTGGTGCCACATCCGTCCTGTCTTAAATCAGTTTAGACCACCAGACATGTACTTATGCACCCAGGCAGTTGCCACACCATGCCATATGCCTGCTTGATTAAGTGAGTGTTGGGTACGGCTCACTGACTGACAAGCCCTGGGCTGCTGGGATGGGGAAGAGAAGCGAAGAGAATCTCTCTCTCACTGGTGTTCAGTGGGCCCTCTAGGATGTCAGGCCCATGTCTGCCAGTTTAAAGAGGTAAACCAGGACAGATTGGAAGCAGGTGGTTGCATCTTCTGAAGGGGCAGCAGTCTTTTAGTCCCTGATCCAGTCATTGGTCTCTGTTTGATGTGAGAGCCTAGATATAGATAAATGGAGAATATCTACACATCTATAATTATAAATATCTCCATTCATTACAGAACTAAAAAGATTGAGGATATCTAAAAAGAATACCTGAAGCACACTATACTGTAGGGACTTTAGTGTGGCTCAAAGGATGGTAATTAATATGATTTCAAAGTTTCCTGAATGTGAAGTCTACTAAAACAATGGTCTTGATTGAGCTCTGTTCCTCTCAGTTAATCCAGATGTGTATGAATGAAAGCCTTTCAGATCTAATTACTTCGTCAGATGGAACTTACATATTTTAAACACCTTTAAAAATCACTGCAGCATTTAGTCCCATTACATTCAATGTTATAAGCATGAAAAACAAATGCTTTTTACATCCCACCCTATGCCATATTTGTTTTGTTGCTTGGATACTTATTGTTAAAAAGAGACGAAGTGGTTTGAGAGGGGGGGTAGGGGAGAAAATAAAATGCATCACAGTTTGCAGCAGAAAAATAAGTGGTAAACATTATGAGAGTGAAAACCATTAAAACGAAACTCTTAATTTATGGTTCTGGTCTGTTTGTCATTTGGCTTGGCTACTGCACTGTTGCATGAGCCCATAAGAGTGGAATAATTACAGTATATTCATGGACACAGCTAGATGGGATTTATAATGGGCTGGTGGAAGAGAGGGAGGAGAAGGCTGAGGAACAACTGTGGCCCTTTGCTGCAGCCAGCGCCATGGCTCTCTCTCTCTCCGCTCTGGTCCAGATGTGATGTGAGGATGGGGCCACGGCCCTACGTGGTTCTACTTTAATCACAGTGGGAGAGGGAGGGACTAGGGAGAGGAGAGAGAGAGGACAGGAGGAGAGGGAGAGGGATAGGGAGAGAGAGAGGAAGAGGGGCCGCAGGCCGCCTGTGAAGTCACTCCAACAGGTCCAGCTACAGAGGGTCATGCCATCTCATAATCGCAACGTGTCATGATCAAACACTTGGCCCGCGTTGTGTCCTATGTGTTGCAGAGCATATGTTGACCAAAGTGTGTGTGTGTATGTGTGTGAGTCGTGTGGATGATGATATGTTTATGGGGACAGCCACATGAGGATGGGGACATAGTCAGGATGTCTGTGGAACATGTGGGAAGAGTTGTAATGATTTGTGGTTGACATATTACCTGATTTCACCCTGCCTTTCCACACACACACACACACACACACACACACACACACACACACACACACACACACACACACACACACACACACATACACACACATATACACACACCTCACCAGTAGAGGCATTTGAACTGCTGCTGATATCATTACTGTGACTCTGAAGCCCTGTAAGATCCTCCATAGAGTCTGGCTAAGACTGCCCTCCTCAGCTGGCTGGGCTGGACACCTTCATAGTACAGTCCTCCTGTACAGGATATCCTGCCTGCCTGCCTCGACTGCTGGGGTCCATGGGGCTCAGGGGAACAAGGTGTTACTTCCTCCAACCTCTTTCTTCTCCCTTTCCTCTCTCTTTCTTCTCTTCATCAGGATGGAGGTGGAAGCTGCTGTGGCCCAGAGGATGGAAGGCATTAAGGCTGCACACACACACACACACACACACACACACACACACACACGCACACACACACACACATTAATGCCGGTGTGCCGGCTGAAACTTGACCGATTTGCCCAGCTGGTGGACATGAGAGCGCAACATGGCAAAACTTCAGAAAACTGGAAGGTATATCAAAAGCATAGCAAGACATTTATTACCGCTATTCCCCTCCACACAAAAAAGAAACCACACTCAAGTTAAACTGAAATAGTTGGCCCTATAGAGAACATGAAAGCCGTTGTTTATTTCGAAGTGTGAGTATTTAAATCCATAAGTACCAAAAAACGCTGATGGTTATCATAGTGATGGTACTGATCCATTAGTGTCACCTATATAGTTGTTTCATGTCACTTTCCTTGGCTGTATGGTTTTATAAATCCTTTTATTAGCTCCCTTGTGCCAGCCAGTTCTCACATGCTAGCTCTTCTGAAACTAATAATAAAATGCACGCATTGTGTTGTTGTGTGCTCCTGGGAAGTATCTCTGACACTGGTTACTGGTTACAAGGCACGACACACAACACAACACACAGGCATGTTGGGTACCACAAACCCACCCATACCACCCATACCACTCATACCTAACTCCCTCTCCCAGTCACTACAAAACTCTCCCAGTCACTACCTAAATCTCTCTCCCAGTCACTACCTAACTTTCTCTCCCAGTCACTACCTAACAATCTCTCCCAGTCACTACCTAACTCTCTCTCCCAGTCACTACAAAACTCTCCCAGTCACTACCTAAATCTCTCTCCCAGTCACTACCTAACTTTCTCTCCCAGTCACTAACTAACAATCTCTCCCAGTCACTAGCTAACTCTCTCTCCCAGTCATTACCTAACTCTCTCTCCCAGTCACTACCTAACATACTGTCCCAGTCACTACCTAACACTCTCTACAAGTCACAACCTAACTCTCTCTCCCAGTCACTACCTAACTCTCTCTCCCAGTCACTACCTAACTCTCTCTCCCAGTCACTACCTAACTCTCTCTCCCAGTCACTACCTAACTCTCTCTCCCAGTCACTACCTAACTCTCTCTCCCAGTCACTACCTAACTCTCTCTCCAGTCACTACCTAACTCTCTCTATCAGTCACTACCTAACTCTCTCTCCCAGTCACTACCTAACTCTCTCTCCCAGTCACTACCTAACTCTCTCTCCCAGTCACTACCTAACTCTCTCTATCAGTCACTACCTAACTCTCTCTCCCAGTCACTACCTAACTCTCTCTATCAGTCACTACCTAACTCTCTCTCCCAGTCACTACCTAACTCTCTCTCCCAGTCACTACCTAACTCTCTCTATCAGTCACTACCTAACTCTCTCTATCAGTCACTACCTAACTCTCTCCCCCAGTCACTACCTAACTCTCTCTCCCAGTCACTACCGAACTCTCTCTCCCAGTCACTACCTAACTCTCTCTCCCAGTCACTACCTAACTCTCTCTCCCAGTCACTACCTAACTCTCTCTCCCAGTCACTACCTAACTCTCTCTCCCAGTCACTACCTAACTCTCTCTATCAGTCACTACCTAACTCTCTCTATCAGTCACTACCTAACTCTCTCTCCCAGTCACTACCTAACTCTCTCTCCCAGTCACTACCTAACTCTCTCTCCCAGTCACTACCTAACTCTCTCTATCAGTCACTACCTAACTCTCTCTCCCAGTCACTACCTAACTCTCTCTCCCAGTCACTACCTAACTCTCTCTCCCAGTCACTACCTAACTCTCTCTCCCAGTCACTACCTAACTCTCTCTATCAGTCACTACCTAACTCTCTCTCCCAGTCACTACCTAACTCTCTCTCCCAGTCACTACCTAACTCTCTCTATCAGTCACTACCTAACTCTCTCTCCCAGTCACTACCTGCTGGTTCTCCTCACTCCAACATGGCTCAGGACTATAATAATGTAATAATGCAAAGGAGTCTTTGATGGGCCAAATCACCACCAGTTGAAAAGGTCATTTATGTTCTAAGAGGCAGAACATGAAGTAAGAAATGAGAAACAAATGACAGAGAGAAAGCTGAACATTTTGTTAGAAAAGGCTTTCCTTTGATTTTCCCATTTGGAAGTCTGGTATCATAAATAGACAAAGGGAGGGATGATGTACCCCTCTAGTTTATACATGCTGCTCTCGTCAGTGAAAAAGGCCCATATCCATAATAACTAGCACATGTCTTGCTTTTGTCTTTGTGGTTTTCATTTAGCTATAAATTGAAGGTAGACACTCTTTTTTCCCTCTACTTTTGGGTGACGTGTAAGACAGGTTTAAATGGGTGTAATTTGGCTTTGAAGAGACTGTGTGTGACTCATTAAATGGTGCCTTTTTGAGTGTACACTGCAGTGGTTTTGGAACGGTGTGGGACCCACCGTTTTCTGCCTGTGTCCTCGGCCCACAAAAGACATCTGGCGCCCATTCCCATAGAAACGGGCGCGCGCCAACACGAACACATTAGGCGTTAGACCAAACGCTTTCTTTCAGCCCTCTACTAACACGGAGGGCATGACAACCCAAAATCGAAATCTTTCGGAGAGGTTCAACATTTACACTTAATTTCTTATTTCTTCTCACAGGAAAAAATAAATCTCTTCCTAGACACCTGTCCAACTCTCTGGAGCGAAATGGATCCTTATTGAATTTTGAAATAGACGTCACATGACCATGTTGCACAGCCACTCTCAAATCCGCTGTGGTAGGGATAAAGGAAACAGTTCATTTTTACAGCACACAGACTAGAGGTGACTTAGTGAGTGGCATATTGTCACTACTTCCCAACTGACCCGTATAACGACTTGGAAGTATGTTTCTCATTGGAACAACATCCCTTCCATACACAGTATCACAGAGTGGCTGCCCAATATAATTAAATAGAACAGTATTATACTCCATATCTCTCTGGGTCGTCATATATACATTGAATCTACATTCCCTAATGTTACAGTATATTACAGTGGATGAAAAGAATAACATCTCATCAAGTATTTTCCTAATACTCCTACAGGCATGTTCCTGTTCCTGGGTTATTTGTTTGCCATTCTCCTTACCTTGCAGAAGTTGTAGTGTTAACATTTACATGTTGTAGGTCTTCCTGGGGAAACAAAGTTCTCCCTATTCCCTACATAGTGCACTACTTTGACCAGGCCCTAGTCAAAAGTAGTGCATTATATAGGGAATAGTGGGCATTTAATTAGCTCCCTCACCACAGAAAACTGTACCCAGTCCTTCCAGAACAGTTTGTGGTCTTTGGACATTGCCATGTAGGGGGGACAGACTGTTTATAGAAAGTATAATCCCTCATAAACCCTGGCTCCTCACATTCTGCTCATTGCCATCAAACACTTTCACTTTTTTGTTGAGACCATGAACTTTTCCATGAGTTTATTATTTGAAAAGGCTAACTGGCTGTAGGAATACAAATGGTACCTGGAGACAAGGTTTAACATTCACACCAGAGGGACTTCCAGTCCAGGGCCGTTTTAGCTGTAGCCCTCATTTCTGGGACAGATTTTTAGTTCATGTTTCTGGTCAATAGACTGAATGGGTAATAGGGATGTTGGCATTTGCAGGACGTCTCAAATGTAGGTAGATATAATGGACATTTACGGTCATAAGTCTGTATAGTCACAAGTCATAACCTTAACACAGTTTTAGATATTGTAATCTTCTTGGAATCAATATTTCCATTAAAGGATCATGTCTAGATATGACCAGGGGCAAACACTAATCCTCTGGGCCTGTCCTGGAGTTTTATTGCTGTCATTAAAGCATTTAGTTTGCTGGTGCATCTGGCAGTCACAGTTCTTCAACAGAGATGCTGTTACATCATGGCTGCTTCTCTTTGAGATCTAACTCAAGTAGAGTGACTCATTTTTGATAAACATCTGCATCATAAAAGAGTGGCCTTGCTCCGCTCTCCTCAGTAATGCTACTTTGAATATCAGTAATGCAACCAAGCCATTTGTCTGAGGAATATGAGGGAGAAGATCAAAAGCATATTGTACTGTAGTGTCATGTATTGGGTGCAGACTGGGTGAGCTCATTCACAGTTTCCATGTTGTACTATGTACTGATTAGTAATATCATTGTAATAATCTAATGTACCTAATTGTTATTGTCTTCAGACCCATATTAGTATGGAGCAAGTTGGATTCTTGGTATTGATCTGAAGGCCAAACTACATTTTGGCCAAAGCAACATGGCCAAATGGCCACAGTAACATTAAAGCAATATGGCTAAAGGCCTGTTACAAGTTGACAGTCACAAAAGAAGACTGGGAAGAACGGTTGATAATAGTTTTTTATTTTGTAGGCCTCTGTGTTTCTTTCAGCATGTTCTTTCTCTCTAAGAGGTGGGTTTGATTAAAGCAAAAGAAAAGTACACAGTGTAAAGAACAGAGCCCCACATTTCACTGTCTGTTCTCTGTAGAGGAACTAAGATAAATTCCCCTCAGGAAACGAAAGGGCTTATAGCATTACGAGAACCCTTGGTGATTTCTTCCTGATCAATCCAGGCTAAAAAGGTTTAGTTAGATTGAGAAGCCAATAACATTACTTACATTATGTTTGTTAAATGGGGATTGCGTTGCAGCAGACCCATACAAACCACTGTGTCCTTCTCCCTCCAACCTCCACGACCCCAAATCTCTTACAGAACCATAATGACACACACATTTCCAAAACACTGTTCTCGCCAAAACCATTATCAATATCTGTCAACTTCTTTGTTTATTTGTTTGTTTGTTTGTTTGTTCGTTAGTTGTTGCTCGATGAATTTACAGTGCAGAGTGTTTTTTCTGGGATGTTTTGTGGTGTGGAGAGAGGTTGCTGCCTGGTTTGACTCAGTGTTTAATCCCCCAGAAGTCCCTGCGGAATTCTCTTAACGACGGTCCCAATGTGGAGCACCGCCGAGCTCGGTGCCGAGCCGACAACTCTCTACTCCTCCTCCGCCTTGCTCCTCTGCTCGCTGCTAGGAAAAGCTGCCTGTCTCTCTCTCTATTGCCAGCCAAAGCTGTTGTTTTACAAGTGGAAACCCCACTGCAATTAAACTCCACTGGGTTGGTTTGGCTGAGCAAGATGGCAGAAGCTCTCTCCTGGCATTCTCCCCTCTGCTTGTGGCTTTCCACGACTAAACAAGAAAACAAACAAACAAAAACTTACACAAACCAGAGGTCTGAAATCTGAAACCCCATATAACAGCAGGGAGACATGGGTGAAAGTTCCCATGACCGTCCGTCAGTCAGTTCGTCTGTCTGTCCGTCCTTCCGTCCTTCAGTCACTGGTTCCCCAGACCCAGCTATAACAGGTAAACAGCAGTGTTAGTGGCCGACCTTGGAAACACATGTGTGAAGGTGCAGGGAGCAGCAGTAGTGATGAAAGCTTGGCACGTGCAGCAGCTGTGCGGTTGTAGGCACTGTTAGTCTCTTTGATCTTCTGTACTCAGGTGTGACAGTGCTTTGGCAGCTTGCGGTTGGTTCTGGCTTCAACTAGGGCCTCTCCTGGACAGGCCCATATGCTCCCAGTGAGAGCGTGAGAAAGGGCACCTGCCATAGGCTAAAAGACGCTGAACAAAGTACCGAAATTATTCCTCAAAGACTTTGAGGTAACTTTCCCATTACCACCTCTGGATATTTTATTTTCTGACTGATTTTAGATAACTGTAGACTAGAGGCTATTATAATCATACTACTATTAAGGGCTACAGGCCCTTGTGAAAGTCATAACCGTCAGAGTTTTATACTCTGACCCTTCCATTGCCAATGACCAGTTAAGCTTCAAAGGACCGTAATATGCCATGGTCTAAAACACATAGAGCCATCACCAACTCAGTCAGCAAATTCACAGATCGTCTGGTGAACCCTCCTTATGGTTTTTCAATAAACCATGCATGGATTTATGAAAATGACTGCTTGAGTGAACCCGGAGGTCAAACACAAATTAATTTGGTCTTGGCAATAAATCTGGACCGTTTCTATAATTGTTGTTGAATGTGCCTTTACAGTTGTAGAATAATACCGCAAGAATACAAGCTTATTCTGGTGATACATTAAAGGAAACCAAATATCATTTTTATGGCGCTGTCTGCTGGACACACCTATTTTTAATAAAAACGTATGTTTGAAATTTGTCCCATAAACCTAAGTCTGCAAAATAGGAAATTAGCCTATTACCCCAATGGTTAATGAGTTGCATATTTTTCAGGAATCCAGAGTGAAACAGTTATTTAGCCATTTTCTCATATTTTGGCGTCATGTGGTCATGCTCTGTGTTGTATTATTATTATTTCTTATGGCCTAATTAAGACATTAGCCATTATAGAAATTCCTCCAACACTCCCAGTGGATTCAAGCCCTTGTCTTTTGTGTTGTTCCAACTCCCCGGTCGGTGCATCTGTGCTCACTGCTCAGGCCCAAGGGTTTGTTCCATTACATTACAGACCGCTTTCTTTCTGAGATCATTGGAAGAGAGACAGGAGCGAGTGACCTTTATGAACTGTTTACCCCCATCAGCTTCCAATACAGACAGCTAGCTTACATGTCAGACAGCGCTTGACCCAGAGTCCATATCACCTTGATAACAGGTTGAGTTCTTTCAGTAAATCATTTTTTTTTTAGATCACGGTATACAATTTCAAAATGTTGATATCAGACAGGTTAAGGGAAAAAACACAACTGACCCTCTACCATCCCGTCTCTTTACAGTGAAACCTCAGCGAGGTATACACCGGCATAGCTTTATCACTAGCTTCCTCTCATCACTTCCTCTCTTCTCTAGCTTCTTCCTGACTAGAGTTGGTTCAGTCTCTAATTTGCTGTATGACTTTACAAAGGTCGCTGTCTGTTTATATTTCATTAGTATCTCTGCAGCGCTGGTTCTCCCGGAGTGGATAATGAGAACCATGGCCTCCTCTCCTCAGCAGAGCTCAGAGCCCAGAAAGAAACATTCTAGTGTCAACCAATGTTGCAGCTTGATGGCATATAAATGTAATTTATCAGCGTGTTTATGTTGCCGTTTTAGTAGGACATTTTTATGCCTCACTGGAGCAGGGATGCTGTGTCAGTGCATAATGACAATGTCACTTCTAATAACACACAGATCTGGTATTGGTATGGCGTCATTCTCGTAAACTAAACTCAACGCCATCTGAGGATTGTGATAACTTTATGGTTGTATTTTACTTTCTTTAGCATCACTTTTTGACTTTAACAAACTACTGCAATGACAGATTGAAGGATGTTGAACGTGGACATTTTTTGCTTGACCGTTATGTTCAGTGTATCGGTGTATCTGATCTATCTGATGCCTTATTTCCAAGCTAGGTATGAGAACATCTGTATCCATGACTGTAGCACTTCCTTGCCATAATTGCCATGTGCCAGACCACAATTCAAACAAGACGAGCTCAGATGCATCAACTGTCATGTGGAATGTACTTGGTGAGGTAGATAGGGAGTGGTCCCTCTACATCATCTGTCTCTCATGTCATTTTTAGGCCTGGTTTGAGATGTGCTCTATAAATTCAATGTAGTTTAATTGATTGTGATGCTGATTATGTGGAAATACTACTTGTGTGTTTGTGTCAGTGTTTCCTGTTGTGTGTGAGTGCGCATGCGTGTGCCTGCACGTGTGTATGTGTTTGGGTACATGTACAGATGTGATAAGCGGTGGGAGATCATCAGCATTATCTCATAAATCAATCTGGGAACAGTCACCTCTCACATTCCTGCATCTCTCTTCTCCAACATGGCCGTGTATTCTGTTGTTGTTTGCAGTTTTCAGCGTTTATTGCTCTAGCTTTTAACAATGTGTTTCTGTGAGGGTTTGGAACTCTCTCCCTCCCACATAATGACCGTGTGAGGAGAGAGTCTTGTTTTTATGGCAACTTTTAAACATGTTGGCTGTGCTTCTTCCATATCTTACCCTCCCAGGAAGAAACACATGGAAGGCTTTGATACGACGTGGCTCAACATAACAGCTGCTATGACCAAGTTATTGTCACACTTTATTCTTGTGTCTTTTAACCCAAAACCAAACCCTGGTAAATGACTGATTTCCACATTTTTCCTCGTTAATGTGATGTCCCCTGCGTAGCTAGTAGGCCAAAACAACCCCCATCAGTGATGACACAGACTGACAGCTATGAAGAGTTAGCTAGGTGGATCCTCCTTAATGACCATATTGACTTGTAAGTAGGGTTACAACTTCATGTGGCAATAGTGAGCTAGATTGATGATTTTTTTTATTTTTTTTTATTTCACCTTTATTTAACCAGGTAGGCCAGTTGAGAACAAGTTCTCATTTACAACTGCGACCTGGCCAAGATAAAGTACAGCAGTTCGACAAAAAACAACAACACATAGTTTCACATGGGATAAATAAAAGTACAGTCAATAACAATATAAAAATCTATATACAGTGTGTGCAAATGAAGTAAGGCGGTAAGGCAATAAATAGGCCATAGTAGCAAAGTAATTACAATTTAGCAAATTAATACCGGAGTGATAGATGTGCAGATGATGATGTGCAAGTAGAAATACTGATGTGCAAAAGAGCAAAAAAAGTAAATAAAAAATATGGGGATGAGGTAGGTAGTTGGATGGGCTATTTACAGATGGGCTGTGTACAGCTGCAGCGATCGGTGAGCTGCTCACATAGCTGATGCTTAAAGTTAGTGAGGGAGATATAAGTCTCCAACTTCAGCAATTTTTGAAATTCGTTCCAGTCATTGGCAGCAGAGAACTGGAAGGAAAGGTGGCCAAAGGAGGTGTTGGCTTTGGGGATGACCAGTGAGATATACCTGCTGGAGCGCGTGCTACAGGTGGGTGTTGTTATGGTGACCAGTGAGCTGAGATAAGGTGTAGCTTTACCTAGCAAAGACGTATAGATGACCTGGAGCCAGTGGGTCTGGCGATGAATATGTAGCGAGGGCCAGCCGACGAGAGCATACAGGTCGCAGTGATGGGTGGTATATGGAGCTTTGGTGACAAAACGGATGGCACTGTGATAGACTGCATCCAGTTTGCTGAGTAGAGTGTTGGAGGCTATTTTGTAAATGACATCGCCGAAGTTGAGGATCGGTAAGATTGTCAGTTTTACGAGGGTATGTTTGGCAGCGTGAGTGAAGGAGGCTTTGTTTGCGAAATAGGAAGCCGATTCTAGATTTAATTTTGGATTGGAGATGCTTAATATGAGTCTGGAAGACACCTATGTATTTGTAGTTGTCCACATATTCTAAGTCAGAACCGTCCAGAGTAGTGATGCTAGTCGGGCCGGCGGGTGCGGGCAGCGATCAGTTGAAGAGCATGCATTTAGTTTTACTAGCGTTTAAGAGCAGTTGGAGGCCACGGAAGGAGTGTTGTATGACATTGAAACTCGTTTGGAGGTTTGTTAACACAGTGTCCAAAGAAGGGCCAGATGTACACAAAATGGGGTTGTCTGCGTAGAGGTGGATCAAGGAATCACCCGCAGCAAGAGCGACATCATTGATATATACAGAGAAAAGAGTCGGCCCGAGAATTGAACCCTGCGGTACCCCCATAGAGACTGCCAGAGGTCCAGACAACAGGCCCTCCGATTTGACACACTGAACTCTATCTGAGAAGTAGTTGGTGAACCAGGCGAGGCAGTCATTTGAGAAACCAAGGCTATTGAGTCTACCGATAAGTATGCGGTGATTGACAGAGTCGAAAGCCTTAGTAGGTCGATGAAGACGGCTGCACAATACTGTCTTTTATCGATGGCGGTTACGATATTGTTTAGGACCTTGAGCGTGGCTGAGGTGCACCCATGACCAGCTCGGAAACCAGATTGCATAGTGGAGAAGGTACGGTGGGATTCGAAATGGTCGGTGATCTGTTTGTTAACTTGGTGCTCTTATTCTCTATGAACTTTACAGTGTCCCAGAACCTTTTGGAGTTAGAGCTGCAGGATGCAAATTTCTGTTTGACCTAACTGACTGTGTGTATTGGTTCCTGACTTCCCTGCAAAGTTGCATATCGTGGGGACTATTCGAAGCTAGTGCAGTATGGTATGTTGCTATTGGCTAATATTGTCCAAAATATCTGAGACACAGCATAGAGTCTCCATCTACTGTAGGGTTGGGTCAGGTCCAGGTTAGCAGTCCACCCATTGGCTAGCAGACCTGGGTTCAAATACTTTGAAAAATATTTTCAAGTACTTTATCTGTTCTTGATTGAACTTCCCTGGCTACATTTATCAATAGAATAGCCCCAAAACTGTAAACCCGCCCATCTGGCAGTCTAGGCATGCTAGAGCAAACGCCAACAGTATTTGAATGATTTCACATACTATTTGAACCCAACTCTGCTGGCTAGTCACCGTGGAAGAGCTAATATGATAAGAGGGCTAATTTGAATCTTCTCTCTCTTCTCGACTCCCATCAGGTTTTTCATGCCAGGTTATACATGAGGTATGCATTTCCCTTCTCTGTTGTCATCCCTGGTGTTAGGTGTCTTTCACATGGATGATTATAACAATATCAAAAACAGATTGCTCTAGAAATTATCACTTGCCTCTCCCAGTATCTGAAACGCACCAGAGGCCCACTAAAGAAAGGGGAAGGTGTGCTGTTTTGGGCGAAGACTCAAGACTTTAAACCGCTAACAATAAACAGATCACCACTAGGTTTGCATGTTGTCCAGCAATGACAATATCAGTCAATACCACTTCAGAAACCTAGCTTGGCTTGAGGTCGGAGCTCGACCACTGTCAAACAGATGTCCACTGTGAATAAGAATAGGCTCGACTCACAGGCTGTGTCCCAAATGGCACCTTATTCCATATGCAGTGCACTACTTTTGACCAGGGTCCATAGGGCACTATACAGAGAATAGGGTGTCATTTGGGACACCATTTGAGACAACTTCAGAGAGTCCAGCAGCCATTTGTTTGTGTCATCAAGTTCCTCTCAAACCACCAACCAGCAGCTCATAGCCAAGTCCTCTCCAGTCCTCTCCAGTGACCAAGACAGCATGACCTCAAGTGGATGACATATTTCTAATGGCAGACATCCACAGAGGAACAATGTTTTCATACAAGGGTGTAACTTCTAACCAGAGACCTACCATTCTCATAGGACTCCCTCTAAACCATCAATCATCATGTTTATGAAGCTAACCTTTACTCTGACATCAGCTTGATCAATACTGACTGTAATAATACATTGTTATGTTGATCAAATCTATTGTTCAGCTTGATTTTTACAAAGTTCTGCCACGTTGGCTATGAACTTTATTGCCTGACCCCTGGTGTTAGAAATCCCCTGCCTCCATAACTTTCCCATGGTAAATTGTTACTGTCCGTTTCTGAAATCGACTGTTTAGCTCAGGACAACAATCGTCAGAGCTTGCATTGGCCAGCCTCATACAAGCTGTCTGCTTTCAAGCTCGGCTGTAACACACATCTCTCATGTGCCTGCCTGCAGCGGTGTTCCCAGGCAGCAGCTAATGGATCAAGAAATAAAGAAGACAGGAAATAGCAGGCTGGTTCAGGATTCTTCCTCTGATGGTGAAGATGCTCTGGCAACAACTGAGCTGGATAAATCAATACTCTCCATCTGCCAACACTGGCCCATTCACATTGGGCTGCCCCATGCCAGGTGGGTTACAGCAGTGGTTTGGGGTGGATGAACCAACAAATGTTTTAAGAGCATATTACTTCAGACACCATAAAACATGAAGGTATTTTGGGGTTAAGTGGAAGCACAACTCCTTGTTTATATCGACTTTGTGCTTATGCCTGAATGTAGACAGATACATTGATAAAGTATAATGAGCCCCATTGCGTGTATTACCTTGCCCAGAAAGCTCAACACACTATAAATAATGTATTACAGTAGTGGAAGTTCTGCTTAGCCTACCTGTGTACTCACATTCACAGAGAGCTGTGATAATACAGTGATAATGTGATAATACAGACGTTTACATACACTTAAGCCAAATACATTTAAACTCAGTTTTTCACAATTCCTGACATTTAATCCTAGTAAAAATTCCCTGTCTTAGGTCAGTTAGGATCATCACCTTATTTTAAGAATGTGAAACATCAGAATAATAATAGAGAGAATGATTTAGTTCAGCTTTTATTTCTTTCATCACATTCCCAGTGGGTCAGAAGTTTACATACACTATTAGTATTTGGTAGCATTGCCTTTAAATTGTTAACTTGGGTCAAACATTTCAGGTAGCCTTCCACAAGCTTTGAATTTTGGCCCGTTCCCCCTGACAGAGCTGGTGTAACTGAGTCAGGTATGTAGGCCTCCTTGCTCTCACACACTTTTTCAGTTCTGCCCACAAATTTTCTATAGGATTGAGGTCAGGGCTTTGTGATGGCCACTCCAATACCTTGACTTTGTTGTCCTTAAGACATTTTGCCACAACTTTGGAAGTATGCTTTGGGGTCATTATCCATTTGGAAGACTCATTTGCGACCAAGCTTTAACTTCCGGACTGATGTCTTGAGATGTTGCTTCAATATATCAACATCATTTGTCTTCCTCATGATGCCATCTATTTTGTGAAGTGCACCAGTCCCTCCTGCAGCAAAGCACCCCCACAACATGATGCTGCCACCCCCATGCTTCACGGTTGGGATGGTGTTCTTTGGCTTGCAAGCCTCCCCCTTTTTCCTCCAAACATAATGTTGGTCATTATGGCCAAACAGTTCTATTTTTGTTTCATCAGTCCAGAGGACATTTCTCCAAAAAGTACCATCTTTGTCCCCATGTGCAGTTGCAAACCGTAGTCTGGCTTTTTTATGGCGGTTTTGGAGCAGTGGCTTCTTCCTTGCTGAGCGGCCTTTCAGGTTATGTTGATACAGGACTCGTTTTACTGTGGATATAGATACTTTTGTACCTGTTTCCTCCAGCATCTTCACAAGGTCCTTTGCTGTTGTTCTGGGATTGATTTGCACTTTTTGCACCAAAGTACATTCATCTCTAGGAGACAGAACGTGTCTCCTTCCTGAGCGGTATGATGGCTGCGTGGTCCCATGGTGTTTATACTTGCGTACTATTGTTTGTACAGATGAACTTGGTACCTTCAGGCATTTGGAAAACCAGACTTGTTTTTCTGAGGTCTTGGCTGATTTCTTTTGATTTTCCCATGATGTCAAGCAAAGAGGCACTGAGTTTTAAGGCAGGCCTTGAAATACATCCATAGGTACACCTCCAATTGACTCAAATTATGTCAATTAGCCTATCAGAAGCTTATAAAGCCATGACATCATTTTCTGGAATTTTCCAAGCTGTTCAAAGACACAGTCATCTCAGTGTATATAAACTTCTGACCCACTGGAATTGTGATACAGTGAATTATAAGTGAAATAATATGTCTGTAAACAATTGTTGGAAAAATTACTGGTGTCAAAAAATAGTTTTAATGACTCCAGCCTAAGTGTATGTAAACTTCAGACTTCAACTGCACATGCAGTCATAACAATGTGCTCTGTTGGATAGGAATCTTAACAAAGTGCGAAGAATTCATCAGTCCCTGGAGAAACGTCTCTCCACAATGAGAGAGAGAAAGAGAGGTAACACAGAGGACAGAATGTTCTAGAGATTGTACTATTTGTCTAAATAGTGTATTTTTATCACTGCACTTTCATGTAGTTAAGTATTTCTTAGAATCCTTAATCTCTTTGTTGCACTTCTAAGAAAGATGCAAAACAGTTCCTGATGTTGCCTTTTGTACCTCTTGATACCAGTTGATGTTTACCATAGTAATACATTAATATACAACAGATACTACTAAAGGCACACTTGTATCCCTAGAAAGCATACAGATAGGTGTCTATTCTGCATTGTGTTATTATTGTTTTTAGTGATATTCATATGGGCTTTTTAACCTGAACTCCCGCTGTTGCTACTTTAGATAAGAGAGTCTGAATGCTGACACCATCTGGGATTCCATGTGTTGTACCCTGTCACCTTTTGAACATATGGGTTGAGGCCTGCTGCTTTGGAGATTGATTGACCAACCAGGTGGAATGATGATAAATGAGGACATAAAGCCCTGGGATAAAGGACAAGGGAACATTATTACCAAAGTAAAGGATATGTTCAAATTTGGTAAATGTTTTGAGATCAAAGACACATGTGTTTGGTGTCATTTTGATGTAACATGGCTTCCATATTCAGGTAATATGCTCTCTGTAACTTTAGCTGTAATGGTGGCCACCCCGCTGCTATGTACAGATACCTGTGGAGATGATCTGAGGTTTACGGTTGTCATTGCACTTCTCAGTGTTGACCTATGATGGCCTGAATAAATATCAGATGTGCCAGCCAGGTGAGTTCATTGCTAGCTTAGCCAGTCAGGGTTGATTCCTCAACTCCTCCTCTGGCACTTGTAGCTGTGTGGATATTCTCTGATGTATTTATTCATAATTCAGTGGATTTCAGTCATCATCTTTAGTCTCTATATTCTAACCTATCAAGACTGACGTCTCAGTTAGTTTCTGTTGGAGGATGTCTAGGTGATTCTGATGGCTTCTCTCTGATGAGCGATCAGCACACAGCTTCATAATGTATTTGATGTGTGTGTGTATAGCGGCTCCATGCTAGCCAATGACCAATCACCTGTAACAATAAACGAATGTGCTGCAGGCGTGACGGCGGCGTGGGGAGAGATGCAGCGGCAGCGGGCACGGCCATTCGCTGGACTAATTAACCATGCGTATAGACAGGGCTCGGTGCCGCAACCCAAGACAATTCCAATCTGAAGAGCTGTAATTGAAGTGACAAGTTAATTACAGCCTGATTATTATCATGCTTTCATTGTAGCCCCCCTTCTCCCCCTTTCCCTCTCTTTTCCCACTCTCTCATATCTCTCTGGATCTCCCCCTCGTTTACCCACTCTTCTGTTTTCTCTTTTTCCCACAGTCTCTCCCTCTCATTCCCCACTCTCTCTCTCTCTCCCTCTCTCTCTGGATCCCTCTTTCCCTTTCTCTTTGTATCTCTCTATCTCTTCTACCACTCTCTCTCTTCCTGTGATGTGTTAATTGAAGATGATCACCCAATAGGTTCTGAGTCTGTGTATGTACCCCCCCCCCCTCACCTTTTCACCGATGTTGGATGTATAATTAAACTGAGATAAGTTCACTTTGTCTCATTTTCGTTTACAACATTTATGAGCTGCACTTTTTAGAGTCGAAACACCCCCCCCCATCACCAGCACCCCCACCCTCAGACCCACCCAATCTCACCCAACCCCTCTCTCTCCCAGTCTCTGTAATTAGTGTAAGCATATTTCTTTAAACAAGCTACATAAAGTTTAGTGGCAGGATTAAATCGCATCATTACCATAATATGGCTGTGCGATTTGCCCCTATCTCTCTGCTTTTCCACCACATCAAAGCTGGATGGAGCTCTGGTGTAATTGGGCCATGCCGCCTTGTCAAGATAATTCAGGCTGATGGCTGCTCCTCTCCTCTCCCTGCTCTCCCTGAAAACCTCCTGGGCATGATAATTAATGGAGAAAAAAAGTCAAGTTAACGTGAAGAAGAGAAGAGAAGAGAAGAAAGAAAAAAAAAAACTTTCGACAGCTCTGCATGAATATTTTACATATTCAAGTTATCTGGAGTTAACATTAGCAATTTGATGTATAATGCATTGATTAAGAAAGAGCTCCCCTTGGTCCTGTTTCACGACATCAAAAATTGACATTTGTTTTGTCCTGGAGCTAGCTAGGCTTTTCTTTTCCTCCATCCAGATGTGTGTTGTATTCTGTTTATCACATTTCCATACCTTAGCCTTATGAGGGAGTCTTATCATGTATATGCAAAGGTACAGTATATACGTTTGTGTTGGTTCAGTGCATTCTTTTTAAATTCATGTCATTGTTGACAATGTTCTTAACTAGGACAGGTGTCAGTCAAGGTGCTCAGATGTAGTGAATGGTGAAGCCTCTTCCCCTGTAGACCGCCTATAACAAACACTGTCTAATGTTCCTGTAATCAGATCATTTCCCCCCATTGTCTCAAGAGACCTGGACCAGGGGCATAATCATAACCTCATCTTCATAGCGGAAATCACTTACTTTCCTTGATGAGTATTATGACACTAGAATTACAAAGAAACATCAATTTTCATTTGTTGGTTATTGTTCTATGACACACTTTGGTAATGAATAAGGCAATAATACTTGAAGCGCAGACAGATGCCAAGTGTCTTGCATCCTTCACAATGGATATCGTTGAGTGAAGTTTGCCTGGGTCACCGTTGATTTGTTGGAAATGAGTCCCATATGTTTTATCTCTGTGTTTACATATGAATGAATCATAATGACAGAGAACACATAAGGGAAGGTGGGGGCCGGGTGGAATGGGTGACGGGCTGAATATCGATGAATCCTCTGTATTGGCGGACCGAGAGAGCGGCTAGAGAGAAAGAAAGGGACATGCCATTCATCTGTCCATCATCTGTTCATCCAGCGGAGGAGAGGAGACAATGGCGGTGACAGGGGGTGACAGAGGTTGTCTCCCAAATGGCACCCTATTTCCTACGTAGTGCACTACGATTGACCAGAGCTTTATGGGTCCTGGTCAAAAATAGTGCACTATATAAGGAATAGGGTGTAATTTGGGACACATCCAGAGAGACAGCTGGTCGTCCCACTAGTCCCACATGTGATTCGCCCGCCGCTCCGGGCCGTGACACCTCACTAAAGGAGTGCTTGACTAATCAAAACAACAAGCCAGACGCCCTCCCTGCACCGCGCTGGGAGAGAGGGGGGACGACGTGCCAGCAAGACGTGGCACGTCAGACAATACCTTCTCCGTCACCACCCCCCTCTCCTCCTATCGCTCCTCTACCCCTTACCCACCAATGTAGGGCACTGGGGGTTGTCAGCTAAACCAAGTAACCTTTCCTGCTTTTCATTTCTTTCTCCCCACATTTGAATATGAAAAGCCTTCTTTTCTTACGCAGTCAAAGGACCATCACTTTAATGACATTTGGCAGTCATTTGATTTATTAGGTTTTTAGAAGGAAGAGAAATCCACTAAATATTTCATATGCCATGCTAATCCTTGTAATATTGCCGGCTGAAGCCATGTACCTGCATGGCAGTGGAGTGGGGCGCATGGATTTCTACCTCAGTCAGATGACTCTACTGAATAATACAACAGCCTTATTGAAATATTTAGACTTTGATTCCCATTAAAAGAATCTTTAAAACATGAGATTTACGTACATGTACAGTTTCCAGAAGAAAGGAATAGGGAGATAGTGTAGACAGCAATCACAACACACTCACACATGGAGCCTAGCGCCTGTCTGAGTACCTGTGTTTTCCTCTGCGCTCCTCTCTAAAGTGGGTGTGGGTAGAAAACATTGGGGATTCTTTAAAACAAAGGGCATGCTAGCTACCCAGGCAGAACGAATGCCTCACAAGGAGTAGCTAGTTTGCATGATTGCATGTGTTGTGTTTTTATGCGATGTGGAGGCAAAAGTACAAGCGATGAAAGACACACATGTATAAACCATTGTGGCACAAGTGGCTTAAGAAATCAAAAGAAATGGGAATCTAGTTTCAGCAGTTTTCAGCTCAACACTGACATTTACGGCCATGTTTGGCATACAACAGCTAGACACCCTTCTAACATCATTTTTCCTTTTTCCTTCAAAAGTCTGTACTGTCAATACCTGTATTATTGTACTGTTGTCACAGTATCCAACGAAGGTGGCGCCCCTCCTCGGTCGGGCGGCGCTCGGCGGTCGTCGTCGCCGGTCTATTAGCTGCCACCGATCTATGTTTCTGTGTCTTTTGGTTTTGTCTGTCTGTCCCGCACCTGTTTCGTGTCTGTCATTAGTGGGGGGTTATTTAGTGTGAATTTTCAGTTTGGGTTCTCGTGCGGGATTGTTTATTGTCCACTCAGGACAGTTGTGTGTGTGGCCTGTTTCGCTGGCCTGTGTAAGATTTATTGCCGGGCTGCGCCCCGTGCGCTTTTCCTCGTGTTTTATTTTGGGAATGTGTTTCCCTGGCGGACTTTATTAAGCGCCCTGTGCCTTTCGGCTATTGTGTTTTGTTTACCGTGGCATTAAAACACTGTTGCTCCGGCCCTCTGTCTCCTGCGCCTGATTCCGCATCTCCACTGGTCCTAGAATTCCGTGACAACTGTAAAAAAAAATGTTTACATGTTCTCATGTTCCTTGACTGCATCCATACTACTCACAAACTGGAAATCTAGAATTATAACGCTTGTTATTGATGAGAGACAGTACTCTGTACTCAGGCCTATGGCCACTCTACAGGGCCTACAGAAGGCCTATGTTCAGGCTCTGTGGGCGTGTAAGCCTGTGTGTGCCACATGTTGTCTAGCTGCTTGCGCTCTCAGGGCAAAGCTGAGGTAAATGTGTTTCTTCCCACAAGCCTCTTGGCAGCCATCTTGCCTTCTCTTTCATATTCATACTTGACCCCACTGTGACATCATCCCTCTGGGCAGAGAGGCATCGTTGAGAGATAAGATGAAAGCATCCAGCCTGGGCCACCATGACAGCACACATAACAAAACCATCTTTGAACTCTCTCTGCCTCCCTTTGTTTGGTACAGCTAAAGGGCAGGGGTGGTCCGAGCTGAGAGCTGCTGCTCATCGTAATGTGGGTATCACACGTGGCCACAGTCTGAGTAATGCTGCCTCTACAAGTGGACTATGTCAAGAACCACAACTATCCAAAGACTGAAACAACAACAGCAACAGTAAAACAGTTAACCCAATCCAGCCAGTGTGCGCAGTCCCAGACAATGCAGCACCATAGTCTTTATGCAATACACCAATACACTATAAACATGATACAGTAAACACCAGAGGCATCGGTAAACCTGTGATAGAGTGTCTTGACTGTACAGTTCTCTACAGTTTTCTCTTTACTCTGAGAAAAGTGGACATACTGTATCAGTGGCACTTGTCATATCAGTGTGTATGATCACAAACGTTTGCACTCAGAGTCAGGATCAAAAAGATAATGTACAGTGTGTGTTTAGGGATGCATTGGCTCTAAAATAGTGTCTGTCCCTCTCTCTTCTCGGGATCCTATCGCTGAGTAACTCATCCCTTGAAGCTGTGTGTAGGAAACGGCAGAAACCCAGCAGAGAGTCTACACTCTAAAAAGAAAAGGTTCCTGGAGTATCCTTTAGGGGTTCTTCAAATTGAAACTGTGGGGAACCCCTATAAGTTCTTCAAATAGCCCTTTAAACGGGTTCTTCAAAGAACCTCTTTTAATGGATCCTCGAATAACCTTTTGAAGAACATTTTGGGGTTCATTTTTTATCCCCCCTCCCATATTATGATTAATAATAATATGCATAACAATAACAACAATAACACAATATTTTAGTTCTCAGTGTTTATTATGATTTAAATGTCAAAGCAGAATAAAACATTCCAAATATGAGGCAAACTCTCAGTAGACCCCAAGTCCAATGGGTACATCCTCTGGCGTGTTGATGTTAATGTGTTGATATCCTTCGTATCCATAGCCAGAAGGATTTTGCAGTGCATGGTGATCAAACAGGTTTCCAGTTATATTTATCAGAGGTGTAGGGAGGGTGAAATCTGTGAATACAATAATATATATTATACAGTTGATTAACAAAACGTGCACATGACAGTATTCATACTTTGGATTTTGTTCCGATTTTGTTCAGATACCTACAGACACAAAAGGGAGCAGTTCAGTCATCTGCACCCAATACAGCTAGCCTTCAACATATTCTTATAGCATACAATACATAGTCTTACCTCTTTGTTGATTGATATCCATTGAATTGTGTCAATTTTCTGTTTTAGAAAGATTTGCACAAATATGAAAAGATAGATGGTATCATCATAAAATGTAGATCATACAAGGGAGAAACCTTACCTTAAATTGAGGAGATCTTTACATTTTCCAGTTACAGTAAGTGCCTGCTCCTGCTGTCCTTTCAAATTCAAATCCAAATGTTTCAGTTGGGCAGTTAGGTTCCTACAAGAACCCCCGCCAACTAAGGAGGTTCCTCGATGAACTCCACCTACTATGGGGTTCTTGGAAGAACCTTTTGGGGGGTTAATTTTCAGTGCCAAGAACTCTAAGGTACTTCGAAGAACTTTGAGAATCTTAGAAGAACCCTTGTTGAAACCCTAATTTTTAGAGTGTAGGCAAGAGGGCCCTATCAGCAGAGAGAGACAGAGAGAGACAGAGAGAGAGAGAGAGAGAGAGAGAGAGTTGTAGTGCAGGCAGTCCTAGTTGGAGGAAGCTGATCAGAGCTGCTGGGAGTCTAATTGGACATAACAGGTGTCAGTTGAGCGGGGTGGGTGGGGAGGAGGGGCCTCCTTGAAGGCGCAGGCAGGTAATTTGCACACAGTGATATTCACGCTTGACAACTGGAGGCAAACAAATGAGCCTGGGGAAGGAAGGGAGACAGGATGGGAGGCAGCCACCAGACACCAACCGCCAGCCACGCTCAGTACCACTCTCTGTCTGTGTTTCAAATGACACCCTATTCCCTACATAGTACACTACTTTTGACCCAGGGCACATAGGGCTCTGATCAAAAGTAGTGCACTATATAGGGAGAAGAGTGCAATTTGGGATGTAGCCTCTGCCTGCCCCACTTGATTTGCCAGCAGGGTTCAGTGAGCAGCCAGCCCAGGTAGCAGCAGCACCACAATTAGGCCTGTACACCCTGGCTCGGCTGCACCCGCTCCCCAAATTGTGAAGAGGAGAGGAAGTGACACCCATAAGGCTGCACATTACTGTAATCCAATGTAAATGAAGGGCTATGCAGAACCAGGGAACCAGAGATCCCACCTGAGACAGGCTGGGGAGGGACGTGATCGAGCGTGCCAGGCTGTCAGGATTGTGTCAACACGGCTGGTGGCTGTTCAGACCTGTTCAGTCCAGCTCTGCATGCATAATGGGACAAATCATTACAATGTCAATGGTGATCATGTAAATAGGACAAGTGTGATGGTGGAGACTGGGGAGGACAGTGGCGTGTATTTATGGATGCCAAGGGAGGCCAGGCTTCCCCAAAAAATGTACCAAGAAAAAAACATTAACCTCTCTAGGGAAGGTGGGACGAAATCGTCCCACCTACGCAACAGCCAGTGTAATCCTGTGGCACGATATTCAAATCTTTGAAATGCTATTACTTCAATTTCTCAAACATATGACTATTTTGCACCATTTTAAAGACAAGACTCTCGTTAATCTAACCACACTGTCCGATTTCAAAAAGGCTTTACAACGAAAGCAAAACATTAGATTGTCAGCAGAGTACCCAGCCAGAAATAATCAGACACCCATTTTTCAAGCTAGCATATAATGTCACATAAATCCAAACCACAGCTAAATGCAGCACTAACCTTTGATGATCTTCATCAGATGACAATCCTAGGACATTATGTTATACAATACATGCATGTTTTGTTCAATCAAGTTCATATTTATATCAAAAAACAGCTTTTTACATTAGCATGTGACGTTCAGAACTAGCATACCCCCCGCAAACGTCCGGTGAATTTACTAAATTACTCACGATAAACGTTCACAAAAAACATAACAATTATTTTAAGAATTATAGATACAGAACTCCTTTATGCACTTGCTATGTCCGATTTTAAAATAGCTTTTCGGTGAAAGCACATTTTGCAATATTCTGAGTAGATAGCCCAGCCATCACCGGCTAGCTATTTAGACACCCACCAAGTTTAGCCCTCACCAAAGTCAGATTTACTATAAGAAAAATGTTATTACCTTTGCTGTTCTTCGTGAGAATGCACTCCCAGGACTTCTACTTCAATAACAAATGTTGGTTTGGTTCAAAATAATCCATAGTTATGTTCAAATATCCTCTGTTTTGTTCGTGCGTTCAAGACACTATCCGAAGGGTAAATAAGGGTGACGCGCCCGACGCGTTTCGTGACAACAAAATTCTAAATATTCCATTACCGTACTTCGAAGCTGTTTAAAATCAATTTTTATGCCATTTTTCTCGTAAAAAAGCGATAATATTCCGACTGGGAAACCGTGTTTACGTTCAAAGAGAGAGAAAATAAAAACATGGGGTCGCCTCGTGCACGCGCCTCAGTCTCATTGTCCTCTGATAGACCACTTACCAAAGGCGCTAATGTTTTTCAGCCAGGGGCTGGAATTACATCATTCAGCTTTTTCCCGGGTTCTGAGAGCCTATGGGAGCCGTAGGAAGTGTCACGTTACAGCAAAGATCCTCAGTTTTCAATAAAGAGAGCCAAGAAGCCCAAGGAATGGTCAGAGAGGGCACTTCCTGTACAGAATGTTCTCAGGTTTCTGCCTGCCATATGAGTTCTGTTATACTCACAGACACCATTGAAACAGTTTTAGAAACTTTAGGGTGTTTTCTATCCAAAGCCAATAATTATATGCATATTCTAGTTTCTGGGCAGTAGTAATAACCAGATTAAATCAGGTACGTTTTTTATCCGGCCGTGTAAATACTGCCCCCTAGCCCTAACAGATTAAATAACGTGGCTGAATGTATCTCACTGGAGAGAGCATCCAAGCGTGTGAAACAGCGCCCCTTTGTCTCTGTATGTGTAATCCATCTATCTGATGCTGTCTGGTCAAAAAGAGTACGATATTGTTGCCGTCCATAGCATTGTAGCAGCGAGCACTTGGCCTCCCTTGATAAAAAAATATATATAAAATCAGTGTTGAGCTCAACTGTGAATGGCCCTGGTGCCCAAAGAAAAGTAATAGGGGAAGCCAGTTTTGATTTGGCTTCACACTAATCACATCAAAAGTCAAATGTCATTGACAGAAGAAAAAAAATCATTATTGCATCTCATTGCGTTGTTGTCCTCCAGTGGCTAGCTAGCTAAAATTGGCCCTTTCCTAAATTAGCCATGGATGTAGATAGTTATTTTGATGTGTGGTTTTACTTAATTCTCCATAGGTCTACTAGCCAATGATTATAACGGCTATTCTTATCCAACCATTAATTCATACATTGTGCCCCTGGTCTGAGAGGATGGAAGTTCATTATGTAACTAGATAGTGGAGACATCTTCTGTTATCTTTGTGACTTGTGGTAGCCTAACTCTCCGTGGTTCTAAATCAATAGTTGTTTACTTGTCCGAAAAGTTTGGCAACATTAACTTGCTTGACCATGCTGTAGGTCATGTAACCGTTTGTTACATACAATATGCTTTGTGGACTACACAGGACAGAGGTTGCTCTCCAGTTTTGTGATAAAACAAAGGTGTGGTTGAATTTATTCTTAATGTCTTCTTAATGTCTAGGCCTTAGGCCTATATATCACAGTGTCAAGGCATATGAACTAACAGGTTATAGAGCAAACAACATAATTATCACAACACATAGGTTGTAATATGGTTATTTTACCCACACACCACTACCAGGGGAGGAGGGGAGGAGAGTGGAGACGAGGGGGAGGCATGGGAGGAAGAGTTAGCAGATAATGGTTGGGATGATGATGATGATGATGAAGATGACGACAAGGGTGAAGACATGGAGTATAATGGTGATCTACAGTGGGGGAAAAAAGTATTTGATCCCCTGCTGATTTTGTACGTTTGCCCACTGATAAAGAAAGGATCAGTCCATAATTTTAATGGTAGGTTTATTTGAATAGTGAGAGACAGAATAACAACAAAAATATCCAGAAAAACGCATGCCAAAAATGTTAGAAATTTATTTGCATTTTAATGAGGGAAATAAGTATTTGACCCCCTCTCAATCAGAAAGATTTCTGGCTCCCAGGTGTCTTTTATACAGGTAACGAGCTGAGATTAGGAGCACACTCTTAAAGGGAGTGCTCCTAATCTCAGTTTGTTACCTGTATAAAAGACACATGTCCACAGAAGCAATCAATCAGATTCCAAACTCTCCACCATGGCAAAGACCAAAGAGCTCTCCAAGGATGTCAGGGACAAGATTGTAGACCTACACAAGGCTGGAATGGGCTACAAGACCATCGCCAAGCAGCTTGGTGAGAAGGTGAGAAGGTGACAACAGTTGGTGCGATTATTCGCAAATGGAAGAAACACAAAAGAACTGTCAATCTCCCTCGGCCTGGGGCTCCATGCAAGATCTCACCTCGTGGAGTTGCAATGATCATGAGAACGGTGAGGAATCAGCCCAGAACTACACAGGGGGATCTTGTCAATGATCTCAAGGCAGCTGGGACCATTGTCACCAAGAAAACAATTGGTAACACACTACGCCGTGAAGGACTGAAATCCTGCAGCGCCCGCAAGGTCCCCCTGCTCAAGAATACATATACATGCCCGTCTGAAGTTTGCCAATGAACATCTGAATGATTCAGAGGACAACTGGTGAAAGTGTTGTGGTCAGATGAGACCAAAATGGAGCTCTTTGTCATCAACTCAACTCACCGTGCTTGGAGGAGGAGGAATGCTGCCTATGACCCCAAGAACACCATCTCAACCGTCAAACATGGAGGTGGAAACATTATGCTTTGGGGGTGTTTTTCTGCTAAGGGGACAGGACAACTTCACCACATCATTTGACGGGGCCATGTACTGTCAAATCTTGGGTGAGAACCTCCTTCCCTCAGCCAGGGCATTGAAAATGGGTCGTGGATGGGTATTCCAGCATGACAATGACCCAAAACACACGGCCAAGGCAACAAAGGAGTGGCTCAAGAAGAAGCACATTAAGGTCCTGGAGTGGCCTAGCCAGTCTCCAGACCTTAATCCCATAGAAAATCTGTGGAGGGAGCTGAAGGTCGAGTTGCCAAACGTCAGCCTCGAAACCTTAATGACTTGGAGAAGATCTGCAAAGAGGAGTGGGACAAAAGATGTGTGCAAACCTGGTGGCCAACTACAAGAAACGTCTGACTTCTGTGATTGCCAACAAGGGTTTTGCCACCAAGTACTAAGTCATGTTTTGCAGAGGGGTCAAATACTTATTTCCCTCATTAAAATGCAAGTCATTTTATAACATTTTTGACATGCGTTTTTCTGGATGTTTTTGTTGTTATTCTGTCTCTCACTGTTCAAATAAACCTACCATTAAAATTATAGACTGATCATTTCTTTGTAAGTGGGCAAACGTACAAAATCAGTAGGGGATCAAATACTATTTTCCCCACTGTAGATACTGTACATGATTGTGATTACAATACATTAAGATTTACTAAGACAAGTTGGACAAATGTGGTCACATAGGTCCACAGTCAGACAAACAGATTTCCGGTCCCTTTCTCCCAGAGTATCTCTCTCTTTCTTACTCTCTCTCTCTTTCTTACTCTCTCTCTCTTTTTCTCACTGTCTCTCTCTGTCTCTCACTCTCTATCTCTCTATCTCTCTCTCTCTTTCTCTTTCTCACTCTCTCTCTCTCTTTCTCTCACTGTCTATCTCGCTCTCTCTTTCTCACTCTCTCTCTCTCTTTCTCACTCTCTATCTATCTCTCACTCTCTATCTATCTTTTGGTGGTTTCCTCTGTCAGGAGGGTATAATCAGTCATGTCTCGGCGGTATGATTCAGGTTGAATAGCAGAATATTATCTTTAATAAAAATGAGATTTACCTGAAGGGCGGCCTGCGGTATAATTAATAGAGTGGCAGGGTTGAGCCGTGACAGTACACAACAAAGATGATGATAGAGCCGATGAGAGGGAGAACTTAATCATTCTGCTAAATCCATCGCTTATTGTCATGTCTTAGCTGAAACTCTGTACTCCGATTTTTTGCAACAAAATAATAATGTATTTTTTGGAGGGTCCTATTTGCATGTGTCAGCTCTGATAAAATCTACAAATAAGTCGCAGAGATTATGATGACTGCTCTCTTTCTCTGTTGATGTAATTTCTCATTACCTGCATCAGTAGTGTGTAACATGTGATGTAACATCACATTTGTGTTGTTCATAACACACAGCACTAACATCACACTCATTAATCCTGTTGAGGGACAGTGAGGTTCCTTATTAAGTTTGAAACTTTGGAGGGACAGACATAGCCGTTGTCAGTGATGTTCAACCCCAGAGCATAAGGTTCAGTGTTACAGTAAGCTCAGAGTCATATCAGCTGTACTTGTACTCATGGCTGGGAGGAGATGACACAGTGACACAGATAAGCCTCACTGCCCATGTTGGCTCGTCATGTGTAACACATGTCAGTGGTACAGTGGCTCACTGTGGCAGGAGTTTGTGTGTGTTTGTGTTTGTAGCAGGGGGTTAAATCATCCCTGCAGTCAGAGGACACGTCCTCCCTGCCACCCAGCATCATTATCAGAGCCTCCTGGTGCCAAAGGCATGAAATCCCCTACACCATCCTGCACACATACACCCTCCCCCGCCACAGCGATTGAGACTGCCACTGTCATTAACCTGAGCTGACATTTCTGCAGGCCACTCAGCCCGCCACCCCAGATCTCCACTGACAGACAGCAGTACACTGCAAACCTGCTAGCGACATAGACGTCCACCTACATGGATCTTAAACCAGACTTTTTCTGTCACCGCTAGGCTAGCTAGCCTTAGTGTTTCCCTGGCTATACCACCAGGCTCAGAGTGTTAGGGTTTGGGAGGGCGCGAGTAAGGTGGTGAAGTTGGGCATCGAGAGGGAAATTGTTGGGGCTTTTGTTGTATGTCATTTCCATAACCCTACACTGGCCTGCTCGTGAACTCAGTGACTTTCTAAATGGCTTCTGCGGTACAGTCATACTGGCCTGGATGTCACCTCTGTCACCTCTGTCACCTCTGTCACCCTCTGAGTGAGCAGTTTCTTTCCCTCCCTGTCACAGATGCTGCCAGTGGAAATAAAAGACCAGCGGCGTCTCTTTCTCTCTCTGAGAACGATGTTGACACCCTTTTTAATGAGGCCATGTAACTTTGTACTGTAGGAGTGTAACACATGATTTACAGTACAGACAGTGATGTTTATTACAGGCTAGTTCCACAGCCGTCTCTGTCTCGGGTCTGATGAAGTGGTGGTTGATGGGTAGTAGGAAGGGGAGCCAGTCTCCTGGGGCTCTGACCAGACATGTTGTCCCTCTTTTCTCCTCTTTATTTAGCCCAACAATTAGAAGAACCCATATTCTCCCAATCGTCTGATGGTTCCCTCATCTCTGCAGAGATATATTTATCTGAGGATAATTGGCCATTAAATCTTCACTTGACAACTGTGAAAATGCCACCCCAAGAGTAATCTAGCTGCCAGGAAATGACAACGGCTGGCAGGGCTGTCGAGTCAACTGCTGCCGGCGAGGCACATCAGACCTGGGCTGGCTGGATGGATCTATTCCACGCATACACACACACACACACCATGTTTAGTTATATTAAACAGGCTATTACTAATCTGTTTCCACCATTCAGACCTGTTCACAGCCTTGTGATTTCTGCTTGAAGGAAACCTATCTTTCTTGACTATGATCCTGATTAAAAAGACACATCAATGCTATAAAACAGTGTAACAGCATCATTTGAGATGTTTTTTGTCAGTACTAATGACAAATATAATTTTAGTTTTATTTATTTCCATTAACTTTACAAGCACAGAGCTTTAATAGTTGTATATATTCAATTACTGGTTGAGAGTTCATTGTGGGCTGTTATGTAAAATTCGATTCCACTTAGCCTAGTGTCTGACTGACTTAAGTTGATCCTTATCTGGAGGTTGAAAGCGTCAGAGCTTACCCGTGTTTCCACGCTGTTGGAACCCCGGCCAAGGCATGTCAAAAGACGAGCACTTTGCAATACATTTTTGGTCCTTTAGTCTGTTCAAGTGCCTTGGCTATCGCTCAAGCCGCTAATGCACATCAGACAGAGTAGATAGCTGTAATTATACACACAACGATGGAAAGGAAAACAGAGCTTGGATATTGTTTCAAATATCCAGCCCATTGTTTGCCCCCTGGGTGAATATTTTCCTTTATCACTATTTTTCTTCTTTTAGTAAATTTGTACCAGATTTTTTGTTTCAGTTGTAGGTTTAACAAGGGAGAGAGGGGATGAAAAAGATTGGATCACGGCTAAGCGTTTGTGATTTATCCATTGAGCATGGAATGGTAGTGGTGGGTGGTGTTGTCGATTTGTTTTTGACATTTTGGATGGGGGTTCGAGCCAAGCTAAGGTTTTTTTCTGTCTGCAGTCAAAGTGCAGACCGTGACAGAGTGATTACCATTGGAATGTGATCATCCCTCATGGTGGAGGTCTAGGGTCTCTCCTGTTCCTCTTAAGCCCATTGTCTGTTTAACATGTGTGTGAATGGTATGTACTGTAGATAGACGACTGAGGTGTTTGTCACTGTCAGCAGAGTGGGAGCATTTAGGGACGAGACGGCCATCATGTTGATCAGGGCCTGTATTCACAAAGTGTCTCGAAGTAGCAGTGCTGATCTAGGATCAGGCCCCCCTTCTTATTCATTATGGTTTAAAAGTGCTCATGTCCAGCCACTGGGTGTATTTTCATGACCATCCTAATAAAATACTTTAAGATATGTAAGATATAAATACACCTCAATGGCATGTTGTGGTGATCCCGTCCCTCGAAGGTAAAGTGCTGACTTCCACACTTTCAGACAGAGTTATGCAGAGGTAATGTTTAAAATCACTCAGGATGTGTTCCCTGTCTGTTCACATGTCATCCGTGTTGCCTTCCAAAGGTCACTTAAGTCACAACATCCTTCTAAAAAAAGGTGTTTGTAGAAGCACTCAGCCCAGGACCAGTCAGGAGGAGTTGAGAGCTCTCTGTCCCTGGTGTTGGTCTATATTCTGTGTGTGATCAGGGATGTCAGTGACGACTCCTCAAGATTAAATAGTAATAATACTGTTCTAATAATGTGTGCCCCAAAAAGGGGGATTCACTCTAAAAAAGCTCCAGACTCTGTTGTTTATTCATTCAGAAACAGTGTTTAATTTTCACAATCCATGTAATAAAAAATTCCTGACATCGTCTTGAGTGCAATCTCATGTAGGAGCGATAATGGCACAGGGAGGATCGAGGAGGTGAGTGGGAGGTATAACATAAAGTATTCACCGGAGAGGGAGATGGGGGGTATTTCTGTACTTCTACCTGGTGACAATCGCCCACTGTAAGTACGTTTTAACAGTTTGTCGAAGGAAGGAGCTCTTGTTTGTTCGTTCTCTTGTTCCCCCCCGTCAGTCCTCCTCTCCCGAGGCTTCCTCCCTTCTCACAAACAACATCTCCCTCCTCTTCCCAGTCGAGTCTCTCTGTTTGATGACCTACATATTACATTCTCTTAGCATGGAGGTACACCAAGGCTTACATGTTGTGTGTGCATAAAATGTGGTGTAAATGACTAGAACAAAAGGGAAGAGCGTCTGCGTTGGGAAGGGAAATGAAAGCGTGTACCATTGTGGGGGACATGTTGCATCACAAGACGCTGCGTGTAGTCTAAACACCACCATGGAGGGACTTCATGTTATTGATGTTGGATGGTAGCATGGGTGGTATGCTGCTGCTGTGTGCATGATAGTGATGACTCTGTCCCTCGCACATGAAACACATCCCGCACTCCTCAGGGACCTCCCGGCAGTCACTTTCTGCTCAATTCTCTCCACAACACCACAAACACATGAGCATGTCTCACTGGTAGAGCATTAAATAGCATTGATCTACCGCTGCTGTCTCATCTCTACAATGACATCCGCAGCAAATCGATGAAAATGAGTCTCATCTGTATGTCTCGTGGTGAGCAGAGTAAGAATACGTTGATGCTCTTGGACAGCCCTACTGTACTTCATGTAGGCCTGCCAGTCTTCACGTACTCGCTTCTGTACTCAACAATGCACTGAGCCTTTCCACAAGCACAACACAACAACCACAGATGTTAGCAGCATGTACAGTATGGCAAACCTACTCCATAGTGTTCTTTTGTTACACCAACCACACCTGAGTTTCCCTAAGCAGCAGATAGAACATCTGAATCTGGTGCCTTCATGCCTCAGCCACAGCTACAGCTACAAAACTTCAGCATGTCCCACATCACTCCACTCCTGTACCACTTGTGTAATGTGTCATGTGAACGTCTGTTAATTTCTAATAAAATCTTGCTTTTCAAAGAGTCGGAGGAGGAATTAAGCCCTTCGTTCCCCTTCCTAAAAACTAAAAGTTTGGCGTTATCCCTGTAAGCGGAGCTAAATGAGAACGCCAGTTAAACCCCATTAGGGGCCTGTGTGACTGTGACCATCTCATTGGAAGGAGCTGGATGAAAATTGCCTGGATTAATGTGTTAATCCAACTCTTTAAAATGCTAATGTCCATTTTATGCCCATTAAATCTCAGTGTGCGTTTTCTTTGATGCGTGCAATTTCTATCAATTAAATACAGAGGAGTGAAACAGGCAGAAGGGAGATTAGGTCCCTTGCTTCAAGCATGAATTTCTCCATTTGGATGGTTTCATAATTATCTGGAATGGAAGTATAGAGAACAGAGGGGGGATGTTTAGAATGGGTCTTGTGGAATATGACTGAGTAATGCTGTGATTTTATTATAGACTCTGTTTTGGGATTTCTGCTTTGCTCAGTTGAAAGACAAACACTGAAAAGAACGAATCAGTAAATATAGTACAACACGTACAAACTAATGTTTTATATGATTGATCAACTTCCTCTTTGTATGTGAGAACTGTACTGTATGTTGGTAAATTCATTTTGATGTTGACTACAGCTGTATACCACCAGGTTTCATTTTAAATGTCATGTATTTGACAAATGGATTTCAATTAAGTTTTATGGTTTTACAAACACTGGATTTGTCTTTATTTTATGCACAGTGCTATGCAATATCACAGCTAATACATTTTACTAAAGTTCTGCGGCAGAGCTGTTATGAAGAAAATAAATATACTGTACATCATATCAACATCACAATATCAAATTCACTTTATTCTTTGATTCTATTTCTCAAGAAAATAACAATTCTTGACAGAGTCTACATTTTATAATGCACCACAGTCACATTGCCAGACAAACATTAAAGAGGAAATATGTGATTTAGAGATATCTTCCTATCATTAAAATAATCAATTTCCAGATGATTGTGTTTGTCTGGGGTTAGCGCCAGTACAGTAAGTCACAGATATTGATAATGTATACCGCCACAGTCACAAATTAACCAGACCATTCATGTATCTGACTATAGCAGGCAGCAGGGAGAGAAATAATAAGTATTTGGAGAGAAATGAATGGTGATGGATGCTGTGGAATGTTGCCGTCCCACAGATGGAACAATGGAACTCACAGATGGAACAATAGAACGTCGGAACCATGACTCTCGGATGCCCTCCATGTTGTGCAGTCCTTTAAAGACTAGGATTGACACGGTTTGTCAAATCACAGAGTGCGGTGTGGCTGGCCATAAACTGCTTCCAGATTTGTCACACACACACAATACACACACACACACACACACACACACACACACACACACACACACACACACACACACACACACACACACACACACACACACACACACACACACACACAGGCTCATTGTTCACAGTTCAACTAGGTTCCAGTAAACTGGGAGCGTTTATCATGTGAGCACTATTTTGAGTTGGAACATGAAGAATGATTTATGAAGGCATTTCTACTTCTCTCTACCTCACCCTCCATCATAAGCAAATGCACCAAACCATCTTTTACTTACTGTGTGCTATTTTGACATGAGTGTTCCAACTTAGAGGGGGTGGGTGGGTATGGTGGGTTTGGGAGGGCAGGGGGTTATACACAAAATTTCAACCAGATAAACCCCTAAAAGTAATAGTCCATACAAGCCATTGAGATGACTGAAGCAAACCCCATTACTTAAATTGTCCCTCCGTTGCTTTTGAAGACACACCCGGCACCAAACAGAAGCACATCAGGCAGTGCTGACTTCTTTCAGCTTGTTTCCTGGGGGGTTTGCTGACTGTTGTCCCCCTATACCCTCCTCAACCCTATCTTCTAACACGCATGTTAAAATAGCCCGCCCTCCCCATTGGCACGTCCCCTCCTCCATGGTAAGCATATGTGGGCTATTCAACTGGATGGGTCATTTATTAAAATCGACTTAATTTTCCATGATATATTAAATCTCTGCCTCAGTAATCATGGCTCATTTCATTGTAGTGAATTAGGCGCCCACTGCTTTGTGAGATCAGAGGCATGGAAAATGAAGCCTGCGTCTCGTATTAGTGAGTGTTCACAGGCTGCTAATGGTCAGGAGACTGAATAGATCACCAGACAATTCATTACAGTTCACTGGCAAAACTGAGCACCCAAATATGTGTGCATGGTCAGAGTGCCATCTGTGTAACAGCCTCCACACATATGAGGGCTCTGGAGATGGTCTCCATCATCTCCATCCAATATTGATGTGTTGATGTACTGCGAGGGAGAAGGATAGAGAGACCTTCTGTGTCGAGGCGACAATCTACCAAGGTGAGTGTTGACACTTTTCTCATTTGTATCTTTTTAAACTAGATATGCACTAGGTCACCTACAGAATAACATCAGTGTTAGTGCTATGACAATCCTACAACCCCAGCATCTTTAGATTCACACCAACAACCCTGTTGCAGCATCAGTACACTGGCGACCTTGTCCATGGTAAATGATATGACATTCCTACTACCACAGCAGCCCAAGACGATGGCAACCCAATTGTCGCAACAGTACACTGGCAACCTTGTCCATGGTAAATCCAGTGAACAATATCTTGTTTGATACAGTTGGATAGAACTGGCATATCCCATCCCAGCCCTCTAAAGTGTGGCCAAGCCCAGCTTTCTCTATGACTGGATTTCTCCTCATTAGATGTCCTTAAGCTAGAACCTAGACTGAGGAAGTCAGGATAAAGGCTGTCAAAAGCCAAACCTAGTGCCATCCTGCTGCCTGCACCCCACCATGTAAGGTCACAAAAAAGGACAAAGTTGCTCCAAATAAATGCTCATTCATGGACATATTGCATCGAGTTTATTCTCGTAACTGCTCGACAATAACGGAACATAAAGTGGATAAGTATAAATCTGTAGTCTCTCAGAGTGAGCCAAACCCCTGAGACCATTTCGTGTGGAGACAGACAGAGCCTGGTCATTGTCATGTTGTTCAGCTTGTTTTGGGTTGAAACAAAATTAGCAGCTTCAGAGTTTTGAGGTCCGGGGAGCGGCAGGGACAGCACCCTCTCACGTTGTTCTGGGGGCAGCCATTTGTAATTATGTAATTTGTCTGTGCTGTTTTCCAGCAAACAGGAAGTCCCCTAAACCAGCGCAGAATGTGGCGAGGGCCGGGTCTCCTCAGGGAGGATAATGGGTAACGGCTGATGCGATTGGACAGATCCAAGCTGGTGTGGTTATCTGACGGTTGGGAGGGATATTTTCTCTCTCTCTCACTCCTCTGTTTCTCTCTCCCTCTGATTGTACTATGCAACTGGCTTGGACAGCCTGACAGAGATCCTAACCAGTCAGAGACATATCCCACAGAAACATTTTCATACCTGTAGTTCTTTGCCTCTGATTTCTCTTCTGAAACATGAATCTTGGTCTTGTTTTTTCTGGTTTAATAGCAGTGAGAGAACTGACATTTGTTGTATTACTGCTGCCATGTGAGATAGAGTGTGATGGAGGCAATGAATGAGGTGATCCTAATATTGAGGCCATTCAACATTATTAACAAATGTCATACAGACAATGGTTCAAGACTCATTTTCATATGGTCCAAGATGTCCACAAACGCCTACGTCTCCTCTCAGACTTTCTTACTTAGTAGACTGTATTGCATGGTGATAAAGCCCAAGATGTGCTATACCCCAACTACCAGTGAGAGTATTTGATCATAAAGTTCTCTATCCATATCAAGTAGAAGCCATGATAGCTGTCAGTATATGATGCGCCATGACACCACCATCTAGCAACATAATGTCACATAATGATACATTTGTTACAGAGCTTTACATCGTAGATATACGGTTAAAAGACCGGTATAAAAGACCATTATCTGCAGTATACACAAGTGTCAGAACTCCCAGTTGACATGAAGATGATTAAGGGCTGAATGGTGTCTCTCATGCCTTGGCATCATAGGCCTATTGCTATAAATGACTCAATAATATCTTAGTGTCCTTTATACCAAGCCCCTACTGCTCTCTATCCTAAAGGGTCATACACTCTGACAGCCATGGCTTACTTGACTTTCTCTTTGGGTCGCATACAGTAGGTCGACCATGAACTTCCACGAGTGGGCTCAGGGTTGTGTGATTTTCTCCACTTATTTCCTGGATGTTGTGACAGCCATGCTAGGGACTTATCAGGTCCTTGCCCCTGTTAAATACCACTGCTCCTAGTCACTACTGTGGACTGACAAAATAAGAGTATAAGTCAATGTGACACATTAAGTACATGTGGAATCATATCCGTGAGCTAGTGGACAGCCAAATGTGAGTTGGGGTTTTATGATGATGGGAAAGCAAAAATCAGACTTAGCTCTGGGCTGCCAAAACAATGTAGTTAACCCTGCAGGGCATGGTTGTACTTGTGTCCCAGCCATCTAACCATTTACCTTGCACTGTGTAAGACTCCCTCTATAACAGCACGCAAAATGACATTAGTATTCTTTGAGACAGACAGACCATCAGGCTCGGTTCCAGCACTCAGTGTTTGTAAGCGTCAGATCTGAGACGACACAGCAATATCAATAAAATACCTAATTTCAACCTTAACACGAACAACTGTACTTCTTTCAGCCTACACTGTGATGGGTATCAACTGTGTACTGAATAATGAAAGGTAATTATGTAGCTATACAAGCCCCACGGTAATGGGCCTTTGTTTTATTTTTGTAACTTGAAATGAAAAAACATTGTGTGGCTGAGCAGCATGTCTGTCTATGTTCTTTTTCTGGATCCTCTGTGGGTCATGCTCAGGACACACCACCACCACCACCAGCCTTCCCTGTCTTTTTTTGTAATTATTCCCATCCAAATGAATTAGACACAAGGCGTATGAATGAAGGGAACAGAACAGAACAGTGCAGCCAGACAATCCTGGTAAAACCTGGAGGAAAGGAAACAGGAGCAGGCTGCTCAGATTGTGTCTGTGGATTAATTATTCACGGCATTGGCTTCTCTATCCAATGACCCCAGTAAAGAAGCACAAATTATTTAGCGAGCTGCCAGATCGGCGTTTGGTGTGAGGGCATGAAACATCCGTTCCCACTGACTGAGGTATCAGAGGAGGCATGTGAGCCCTGCTTAAGGCAGACACACACAGGCAAGCAGACACATACATATACACACACACACACACACACACATTGAGCTGCTGCATGACAAAGAGAGTGTATTCATGGCAGGATCAGATCAGGGTACAAGGGTATGGTTTCCCTCCCTGGCCAATGTCCAAACACACACAAAGACACACACACCAAATTAGATGAGTTGGGTAGGGTATAATTGAACCGCTTGTTTGTTAGCAACAGTGACAAAATTAGTGTTTTTAGAAACCAGAATCCAGATGCAACTGAAGCTGAGACCTCGAAAGACCTGCTCTGTGAGGGATGCTGACCTTATAGCCTTTGCCACTGAGTTCAGATAGTCGTGTGACTTTTACTGGTTACCCGTTACTTTTAAGAGGTGGAAAAGCTGCATGTAGGTGTTTTCCATTAGGTTCATTAGGTCACTATGTTTCTAAACACCAGAGTAATTTGTGAGGTAAACAGGTGGCGTAAGACAGACCAACATCTTGGGTGTTGTTGACTAGTAATAACACATCCTTTTAGTCCGTTTCTGCTGTCGTTGCAGCAATCATTGCTTAGAACTTCATCAAGTGACAAAAGGGTGAAATCAGATGGCATTTTTAGAGAAGTATAATAGTCACCCATCTGTGATGTTATTTCTGCAGCACACAATGACTTGAACCAAGCGATATATTTTTCACAGCCACCCAAAAGGTGTCATAATTTCAGAGTGTTCCGACGAGAGAGAGAGTGAGAGAGAGAGAGGTGTTAGAGGAGAGGAGAGGAGAGGAGAGGAGAGGAGAGGAGAGGAGAGGAGAGGAGAGGAGAGGAGAGGAGAGGAGAGGAGAGGAGAGGAGAGGAGAGTGTTACCCTTGATCTTGTTAGTGGTGATTGGGGTCTCTCAGACCTCACACTGGGCTGTGGGTGTAATTGCCTCTGGCAGGCCTGTAACATGGGTTAGGGGAGAGGAGAGTGCCATGCCTTTGTTTGTGGCAGTCACCACATGTCTGCCTGTGTGGCACTGTACTGCCTGCCTGCCTGCATTCCCAGGCTTGGGAAACAGGGAGATGATCATTATAGCACTGGTGTTGGCTTTTAAAAGGCCTTTTAATGGGAATGCATTTCACAGGCGAGCGCAGCAAGGTTTCAGGAAACCAACATCACAGCACCACTGGGGCACAGGAGTTCAGCTCAGACTGAAGGAGCCTCCAACCATGGAGAAAGCCTGCCACCTACTGGTGATCGAGAGGATTATCAGGAGAGGCATTTGTTGACTTGATAATTATCACCATTAGCACATTTCAGAGCATTGTTATATTATAGTTCATTATAGTTATTATAATATTGTGTATCTGTTGCATGGCAAAGACAAGTATTGTCTAGTAGTCTATTATAGACCTATGTAAAATAGTTACTGTATGCTATAGATAATGTTGATGTAAGCACTGAAAGTAGGTTATTTCCTATTCTGTTTGAAAGAAATGACTTTGCTCTGACAGTATTGTATTCTAAAATCACAATTTCTATGTTAGTTGTTTTAAGTCAGTCAACCACTGTTACCTCTTAGGGGCAGTGTAATTATATTGTTATGTTCCTGTTGTTTATAAGGCATTGGCCTCATTTTCTATTTAAAAATGCTATGTAGCCTCATACACAAACAACACCTTGGCCATGTCGTCTGCGTGTAAACATGGTTGTAAAGTAATTACTAAAGATCCCTTCAACACGTGACCTTTCTGTTTACCTATAGGCACTTTGACGCTCTTTCTTAATGAATGAATTATGGAGTAGCCTCTACAAATGAAAAGCATTTGCTGCCTAATGTGTTTGCCTAAATCATACTCAAGAGTAGACCTACCTTTAAGTGGATAGTGTAGTCCTGTTCCGCCTGCGGTAAGTGTCTGGTTTAATTTAATTCAATAATCCCAATAGGCCTAGATGAAATAAATCCCTTATGGGACACTCATTTCTTGAGTAGTGAGATCATGTGAAATGAGGTTCACATAGAAAAAATTAGGACATTATGGTTGATTGAGCTTTTACAAAAAGCAGAAATATTAATACTGAGATATTCTTTATGTTTATAAATTTGCTTTAATGAATGAAGGCAACCATGTGGAAAACAATCAGCCACCAAAATGGATGAGAATGATTGTGGGGCTTAGTGAGAGAATGAATTAGCATTTCACCCACTCCCAATGCAAATTGTTTCACTTAAACTTTTTAAATACCATTTTGTGTTCTGACTTAATTTTAATAAAACAGTTTTTAGATAAGAAGCATGAGGCGTGAAGTTAATGGGCAGACTCTGTATCCGCTACAGACATTTACTTGTGATATATTGATTCAAGAGAGAAAATGAGCTAATTAAAAAATAAAGAACAGTGTTATGATCTCCTCAGTAAAATAAGAATACAGTTTGTGCTGAATTGATATTATTTCAACCATAGAAATATCCTTATCAAACGGATATTTCAATAATGTATTTTCTTTATGCATGAATTTTCTCACATAAAATGTATTGTCCAAACTCATCATTCTCTTAACGTCGATTTAGACAAGTGCATACATATAACAATGGCAAAACAACAATGAAAAAAACACATTTCATTTTTAATTAAATAGCCCAATTAAAAAGGCCAGTTGTAGTATTTTCATTTTAGTAAATTACATTGTAAAACACGGCCATTTGTAAATTAGGCCTAAAAACAGAGATATGAGAATATGGGCCTACTTGATATATTTCTGAGTCATTTAGAGGTCATCGTCCACTCTCTACTATCCTCTGTTCACTATAGCTGATTGTACAACTGGGTATTTATGGAAACGCCGATCCCATCATAACTGTAGCTTTGCATATCGTTGTCTTACCTCCAGTGATATTGGATATTGCTACATTTCATAAAATGGCTTGATTATCAAAATGGAAACTGTCCACCACTAGGCACAGGTTGATTTACCAAATTATATCTTGATATTTTATTTGAGTCTCTCTCTCTCTCTCTCTCTCTCTCTCTCTCTCTCTCTCTCTCTCTCTCTCCAGTGTTCTCTATATTGACACCAGTCACTACTCACTCTTAACTGGGTAAAATGGAATGAGTTGTCCTTGAACATCTGTTGTTCAGCCAACCCTCAAAGGTAATCCCAGTAATGGACTTCTAAGTTATCGACATACACACATAAATAAATGTTTCCAAAGAGAATAGCTCAATGACTTGCCTGCTGCTGCTAACTAATCAATCGTAGTGGCTGCATGTGTTGATGAAAGTTTGTGGAAGTGCAGAGTAAGATATACGTGTATATCGATGCCTGGCAGTTGGACTGCACGTATAATGAGTGACAGTCACCGCTCCACCGGGACACAACTATTACGCACACAGACTAGCAGACTTCCTGGCAGTTGAACGCATAGCATGCGCAGCATCAAACAGATGTCACTCAATTTCCCCATGACACACAAGCAAGGAAATACATTGACAGAATGTCCATCGACAACACAGCGAGGAGAAGCAGGGTTCATGCCACTGGAATAGACTGATTATTACAGGTCAAAGGTATGATCTAATTGATAAAAAGTATTGTGGAAATGTCATGTTCATCTCCTGTACACCCAGCTGTCTTCCAGAATTGGATATGAAAAGACCATAGCCCAACGACAGTAAAAACAACAGTGATGTAGACCTATAGACCATTATTCTACATTGACAAATGTGTTTAGAACATGCCCATATTGCACTTTTTCTTTGGATGCATATTCTTGTGACTTGGCCTATAGTGAAATGTTCTCTCCAGACAGATCTACATTGTTTATGACATGAAAACAGCTAGTCCACAGGTATGGCTTTCCTTTATAAACCTCATATTTCGGAGAATCTCAGACATCACTTTTTTCTGAATCTCAACAGACACTCAAACTCAAATATTTTTAGTGCCTGGGCTTATGACAGCACAAGAACTGTCTGCATTGGAGATGACAGACCACTGAAGCCGGGCTTTTTGGATCACTCCTGCTGCCGAGCTATATTCATAAATTTAATTTCCAATCCGCTCTCCTTTTATTAGTTTGGGTGTTATTAAATGAGATTGCTTCATCTTAATATATTTCTAGGGCCGAGGAATGTGACTGGGAGCTGATATTCAAATCCAATAACACGGCCTGTACTTAGTGCATGGCACTAATAAATGCCAGCCTAGCTGTGATGCATATGCAGAAGGGTCTCACTCGCTTGAGTCACAGTGGGAAATAATACTCAGAGTGTCCTTCAGAGTGATCGTGCTGGGCTGACGTCTCCCTCCACCCCTCCACCCCTAGGCCCCCCTCTCTTATAGGTCTGAGGAAGCCCAGGTGACCTGACCAGTCTATTTCGAATATTGATTTGGCTGGATATGGCTCTGGACAGGGTTTTTACACCCAGAGAGAAGACAGTGGCTTTGATCCTCTCCTTTTCAATATATGTCTGCTGACCTTTGAGACCTGTTGTATTGGCATTTGGAAAAACACCACTGAGTGGATCATTCATTTCAGGACAATAAAAATGGCACTATGTGCCTCTGCTCTGTACTGAGTGACATCAACTGAACATTAGTAGGCCTACTGCTTGCTAAGGTGAGACATATACCGCCCTCGGAGCAAAGAAAGCAGGACTGTAGAATGTTGGCTCTCCTCTTTGCCCCTTCAGGGTTAAAGCATTGACATGCCTCTCCCCCTCCCATTTTACCAGAGGAATCAGACAACTGCTCATGTAAAGGTTGCAGCTTAGGAAGCTTAGCAGTTTCACAAAGTGACCTTTACCTTTATTATGAATATTTATTTTCATTATTATATAGTGAAATCTATGCACATGATCAGCACAATGGATTTCTTTTTCATTAGTTGTGTAAAATGCCAGTCAGTGAGTGTTAGGTATCAGGGGTTGACCCATCAGATTACACTAACCCCCTTCCCCCATCTCTCCCCCACTGTCACTGCAGGATCTGACAATTGGAATTAATATGCATGAAGATCCTTCTCCTTCGTTTGCTGGCTGAGGCTCTCGCCGCCTGGGCAACTTTATCAGGGGTAACATTATCGAGAGCTTTGCCGGGAGCTTCTTCATCATGCTCATATCCGTGTCTTCCAAACACTTGTCACTGTCAATCAGAAGGTGATAATACACAGATGATTCTCTCATTTGGTTTAATAAAATCTCCAGGCTTATTTGAACTGCAGTCATTACAGCAAATAATTGCTGCATTGAGATGTTAGCCTGGCCCTAGCCTGAGGGATAAGACAAGACTATTGCTATATGAAGGATCTGGTCGATTTTTTGTGTGCGTGTGCCTTTTCCGCTCACCTTCCTAAAATGAATATTGCATTTGAATCCAGCTCTGGCTTTTCTTATTTAAACTAACATTGTTATTACTTATTATCTGGACGTGGAGTCATCCGTTCTCACTTTTTTATGTCTGTGCTGTCAAGGCAAATTTCACCGGTGGCTGACTATTGCAATTTTTAACTGTCATTTAAACCAAATTGCAGATCTGAATCGGCGGGTCTCAAACTCTCTGAAGGAATGGACTGACAGGAGGCATAACTACCGGACATATTTCACCTCAGTTCAAATTCAGGGGCTTACTTATACTGTTCCTCCTCTTATTGGACGTTTATGAATATAGACTGATCATGGTAACACTAAATGTTTTATAAAAACACAATTAATAGATTCCTAAATAGAACCAAATATGTTTGTAAAATTTGACAAATAGTTACTGACACTTGCCAATGGACCTGTCTCAAACAGCTGTATTGTATGGTCCGATTTAAATGGTTCTGTGATGTTGGGTCGTCAGATCAGATGCATGTCTTTGCACTGTGTGTCTGTAGCCTAACTCACAGCTGCACTTTAAACCACTGTGAAAAGGGGATCAGAATAGGCTACTCATGGTTGCCACAGTAGACAGGGGGATTTCATGGTACTTGATTAATGAATCACTAATGTGAAAGGGTAACATTAGCTCTACAGACTAAGTTTAGATTAATCGTTTTGTTGCTGTAATTGTTTCTTACATAAGACTGAAAGGCAAATAATGTGTTAAAGTGAGGTTGAAATCTATATCTGTAGTCAAGATTAATTTGATATCAAAGTAGTAGACAGGTCAAAGGACTAATCATTGTGTAACCATTTTCAATCTATCAAATGTCATCTAAATAACACTGACCATAGCAGCACTCTCCAGGCTTTCATGTCCTTTCTAATGAAGGGCAACAGTTCTAGAGAATAACCATCGACCTGGTAGTGAGGGTCGGTTTGAGATAATTACCCAATGACTATTACCATACACATTATTATCAGTCGGGGAGATGCGGTCATACTTTTAAGGGACATTTCAGGAAATGATTAAGCCCAATCTTTCTTCTCTGATTGTTTTAATGTGTTTGTCTAACCATGCAAAGGTCACAATAGTTGATTATAAAAAAAGAATCAATGCCAAAGACAAAAAAGTAATTAGGAAATCAATGGGGTAGATGTTGTGTGACTTTCTCCATGTCTGAGATTAACTCAACGTTGGGGGAAGGCAAAACAGACATCAAGTTATGTATGTAGTTGCTCTGGTCTTTGATTTGTATGAGTCAAAGGAGTCAGTGAGCTTGTGTTGTTGACTGCCCCAATAAAGAAACTGGACGCTAATTACCTTTGGCACTGAAGTGAACTTGAGGACAAAATAGAATCAGATAATATAGCAATAATGAAGTCAATAATTCGTTTTTAGTTTCAAACTTGGACAATGTCATTTCCTCTAATTAATTCAATCGGTGATGCATTAAATTAGTTTTTCTCTTCTGAATCATAATTAAGCTTAATTGTCAGCAAATCAATCAATCATCATCATGCAGCAATGGCTACTGAAGCGTGGACCAAAAATAAAACAATGTGACTACAAACAAGAGGCTCAGATGTATCAACCTCTCTGGACCAAGTCTATGCATCACACCAGGACAAAATACTTTCTCCTATGGACTTTTATTTCATTATTTTTCCATTTTTGGAAGCATGAATTTGTCCCTGTCCGACTCCACACTCAATGTTAGTTGTCAATCACTGTGACTTCATTAAAGGATTTAACAGGATAAGAAGTCACATACTGAATACCAGATAAGTGCAGTGAAATGTGCTCCAAATGTGAAATATGAAATTAAATTAAGTGAAATGTGGGCAGCAGAGCGTTGGTCCAGTAGTAGAAAGGTATCTGGTTCGATTACCTGAGCCGACACGGTGAAACATCTTTCGATGGGCACTTGAGCAAGGCACTAATTTGCTCCAGGGGTGCCGTACTACTATGGCTGACCTGTAAAACAACACATTCAATTATCCTGTAGTCCATCAAAAGGTCAATGATATAGAAAGATCCATTCTGGGGGGCAATGGACTGTTGGAGTCATGTAAGCAAAGATAGTAGGCCTACAGTCTAGTTTCCTCATTACAGGAGACTTGGCCTTATGGACATAAACCAGCTAGCTAACTAAACAACAATGTCTGCTCCTCTACTTTGTCAAACAAATCAAAATGCAAAATGAGCTATTCTCGTGTTCTGTGTAGAGTAGTCTCACACTCAATGTTAGTTGAGTGTGATTAATTTGAGATTACGTGCACAGATTAATTTGAGATTACGTGCACTAGCCACATTTATATTTTTTGCATTACATTGTTTATAATTTAGCTAGCTATGCCCTGAACAGTCTGATGGCGCCGACAAAGATGGCCGCCTCGCTTCGCGTTCCTAGGAAACTATGCAGTATTTTGCTTTTTTATGTGTTATTTCTTAAATTGTTACCCCAGGTAATCTTAGGTTTTACTACATACAGTCGGGAGGAACTCACCAACATTACGACCAGTCAACTCACCAAAATTACGACCAGAAATATGACTTTCCCGAAGCGGATCCTCTGTTTGGCCCACCACCCAGGACAATGGATCGGATCCCAGCCAGCGAACCAAAACAACGGCGCCGCAGAAGAAGGGGCAGACGGAGCGGTCTTCTGGTCAGGCTCCGTAGACGGGCACATCGCGCACCGCTCCCGAGCATACTACTCGCCAATGTCCAGTCTCTTGACAACAAGGTAGACGAAATCCGAGCAAGGGTAGCATTCCAGAGAGACATCTGAGACTGTAACGTTCTTTGTTTCACGGAAACATGGCTCACTTGAGACACGCTATCTGAGTCGGTACAGCCACCTGGTTTCTTTACGCATCGCGCTGACAGAAACAAGCATCTCTCTGGTAAGAAGAAGGGTGGGGGTGTATGCCTTATGATTAACGAGACGTGGTGTGATCATAACAACATACAGGAACTCAAGTCATTTTGTTCACCTGACTTAGAATTCCTCACTATCAAATGCCGACCGCATTACCTACCAAGAGAATTCTCTTCGATTATAATCACAGCCGTGTATATCCCCCCCCCCCCCCCCCCCCAAGCAGACACATCGACGGCCCTGAAAGAACTTCATTGGACTCTATGCAAACTGGAAACTACATATCCTGAGGCTGCATTTATTGTAGCTGGGGATTTTAACAAGGCTAATCTGAAAACAAGGCGCCTCAAATTCTATCAGCATATCGGTTGTGCTACCAGGGCGGGCAAAACCCTAGACCACTGTTATTCTAACTTCCGCGACGCATATAAGGCCCTCCTTTTGGAAAAGCTGACCCCGACTCCATTTTGTTGCTCCCAGCCTATAGACAGAAGCTAAAACAGGAAGCTCCCGCCCTCAGGTCTGTTCAACGCTGGTCCGACCAATCGGATTCCACGCTTCAAGATTGCTTCGATCACGTGGACTGGGATATGTTACGCATTGCTGCGAACAACAACATTGACGAATACGCTGACTCGGTGTGCGAGTTCATTAACAAGTGCATCGGTGATGTCGTACCAACAGCGTCTATTAAAACATTCCCCAACCAGAAACCGTGGATTGATGGCAGCATTCGCGCAAAACTGAACGAGCGAACAACTGCTTTTAATCAGGTCAAAGTGACCGGAAACATGACCGAATATAAACAGTGTAGCTATTCCCTCCACAAGGCAATCAAACAAGCTAAGCGTCAGTACAGAGACAAAGTGGAGTCGCAATTCAACGGCTCAGACACGAGAGGTATGTGGCAAGGTCTACAGTCAATCACGGACTACAAAAGAAAAATCAGCCCCGTCGCGGATCAAGAGGCCTTGCTCCCAGACAGACTAAACAAGTGTTTTGCTCGCTTTGAGGACAATACAGTGCCACTAACACGGCCCGGTACCAAAACCTGCGGGCTCTCCTTCACTGCAGCCAACTTGAGTAAAACATTTAAACGTATTAACCCTCCCAAGGCTGCAGGCCCAGATGGCATCCCCGGCCGCGTCCTCAGAGCATGCGCAGACCAGCTGGCTGGTGTGTTTACAGACATATTCAATCAATCCTTATCCCAGTCTGCTGTCCCCGCATGCTTCAAGAGGGCCACCATTGTTCCTGTTCCCAAGAAAGCTAAGGTAACTGAGCTAAATGACTACCGCCCCGTAGTCAAGGACTAGTCAAGGACCATATCACCTCCACCCTACCTGACACCCTAGACCCACTCCAATTTGCTTACCGACCCAATAGGTCCACAGACGACGCAGTCGCCATCACACTGCACACTGCCCTAACCCATCTGGACAAGAGGAATACCTATGTTAGAATGCTGTTCATCGATTACAGCTCAGCATTTAACACCATAGTACCCTCCAAACTCGTCATTAAGCTCGAGACCCTGGGTCTCGACCCCGCCCTGTGCAACTGGGTCCTGGACTTCCTGACGGGCCGCCCCCAGGTGGTGAGGCTAGGTAACAACATCTCCACCCCGCTGATCCTCAACACTGGGTCCCCACAAGGGTGCGTTCTCAGCCCTCTTCTGTACTCCCTGTTCACCCACGACTGCGTGGCCATGCACGCATCCAACTCAATCATCAAGTTTGCAGACGACACTACAGTGGTAGGCTTGATTACCAACAATGATGAGACGGCCTACAGGGAGGAGGTGAGGGCCCTCGGAGTGTGGTATCAGGAAAATAACCTGGCACTCCATGTCAACAAAACAAAAGACATGATCGTGGACTTTAGGAAACAGCAGAGGGAGCAGCCCCCCATCTACATTGACGGGACAGTAGTGGAGAGGGTGGAGAGTTTTAAGTTCCTCGGCGTACACATCACGGACAAACTGAAATGGTCCACCCACACAGACAGCATGGTGAAGAATGCGCAGCAGCGCCTCTTCAACCTCAGGAGGCTGAAGAAATTCAGCTTGTCACCAAAAACACTCACAAACTTTTACAGATGCACAATCGAGAGCATCCTGTCGGGCTATATCACCGCCTGGTACGGCAGCTGCTCCGCCCATAACCGGAAGGCTCTCCAGAGGGTAGTGAGGTCTGCACAACGCATCACCGGGTGCAAACTACCTGTTCTCCAGGACACATACAGCACCCGATGTCACAGGAAGACCAAAAAGATCATCAAGGACAGCAACCACCCGAGCCACTGCCTGTTCACCCCGCTAACATCCAGAAGGCGAGGTCAGTACAGGTGCATTAAAGCTGGAACCGAGAGACTGAAAAACAGCTTCTATCTCAAGGCTATCAGACTGTTAAACAGCCATCACTAACATTGAGTGACTGCTGCCAACATACTGACTCAACTCAAGCCACTTTAATAATGGGAAAATTGATGTAATCAATTTATCACTTGCCACTTTATATTATTTATATTAGATAATGTTTACATAACCTACATTATTCATCTCATATGTATATACTGTACGCCATACCATCTACTGCATCTTGCCATCTTGATGTAATTAGATGTATCACTAGCCACTTTAAACAATGCCACTTGATATAATGTTTTCATAACCAACATTACTCATCTCATATGTATATACTGTACTCTATACCATCTACTGCATCTTGCCATCCTGATGTAATGTCTCACTAGCCACCTTAAACAATGCTGCTTTATATGTTTTCATACCCTACATTACTCATCTCATATGTATATACTGTACTCCATACCATCTTCTACATCTTGCCTATGCCGTTCGGCCATCACTCATTTATATATTTTTATGTATATATTCGTATTCATTCCTTTACACTTGTGTGTACAAGGTAGTTGTTGTGGAATTGGTAGATTACTTGTTAGATATTACTTCATGGTCGGAACTAGAAGCACAAGCATTTCGCTACACTTGCATTAACACCTGCTAACCATGTGTATGTGACAAATAAGTTTGATTTGATTTTCCACAACTTTTGCTAACTAACATTAGGTTAGCTAGTTTGCTAGCTTCTAACATTTAGGTAAACCAAATATTATCTATATTCTCTGGCTAAACAAACTGGTTGACATCAATACATGTTCAATTCCTTTGTTGTTTCTAAAAATATTTTTTTTTATTGAGCTAGTAAAGTAGTACAATAATACTTTGGTTGGTTAGTACTTCCACTGCCTAACTGCTGCCACACTGTTGTCCGCCATTATTTTAGAAAGTTGGAGAACGTGATCTTCAGGGCCCAGTTTTTCAAAAGATATCTGATCAGATTTTGTCAATCGGATAGGATTAAAATGTTAGAACTGTGTTTTTTAAAACTGAAAAATGGAAGGATAGGGATTCGGATCTGGTATTCCAATCTGACCTTTAAATCAGGATCAAATGTTGTGTTTGCGTTTTTCAAGGGTGAATAAGGATAGTTTTGATCCCGGAAATCTGGATTATATTGATCGCACTGGAAGGGTGCATTCAGGGTGGATTTTAGAAAGGTGAAAGGCTCTACAACCAAGACATTTCTGTCACACCCTGATCTGTTTCACCTGTCTTTGTGATTGTCTCCACCACCCTCCAGGTGTCGCCCATCTTCCCTATTATCCCCTGCCCGCCATCCGGTAACATTGCCCCACCTCTTGTTTACTGACCCCTGCCTGCCTTGACCTGTCTATTGCTTGCCCCTGTTGAAATATTAAACTATTGTTTATTCGACGTGGTCTGCATCTGGGTCTTACCTTCATACCTGATTGTACGAACTGTACTCGCTGTCGGGACCTGAAACCAAGGCTATGGAGGACTACATTAGGGACTCCCTAGCTAATGGATTTATCTGTCGCTCTTCTTCTCCCGCTGGCGCAGGGTTCTTCTTCGTGGAGAAGAAGGACAAGTCCCTGCACCTGTGCATTGACTACCGGGGACTCAATGACATCACTGTAAGAACCGGTATCCGCTACCACTCATTTCCTCTGCCAATGAGCCACTCCAGGGGACCACTGTGTTCTCCAACGAAATGCCTACCACTTGATGCAGATACGAGAGGGGGATGAGTGGAAGACCGCCTTCAACATGGCCAGCGGCCACTACAAATATATGGACTTGAGGACTTGTGAGGCGTCTGTTTCTCAAACTAGACACTCTAATGTACTTGTCCTCTTGCTCAGTTGTGCACCAGGGACCTCCCACTACTCTTTCTTTTCTGGTTAGAGCCAGTTTGCGCTGTTCTGTGAAGGGAGTAGTACACAGCGTTGTACGAGATCTTCAGTTTCTTGGCAATTTCTCACATGGAATAGCCTTCACTTCTCAGAATAAGAATAGACTGATGAGTTTCAGAAAAAAGGTCTTTGTTTCTGGCCATTTTGAGTCTGTAACCGAACTCACAAATGCTGATGCTCCAGATACTCGACTAGTCTAAAGAAGGCCAGCTTTATTGCTCCTTTAATCAGAATAACAATTTTCAGCTGTGCTAACATAATTGCAAAAGGGTTTTCTAATGATCATTTAGATTTTTAAAATTATCAACTTGGATTAGCTAACACAATGTGCCATTGGAACACAAGAGTGATGGTTGCTGATAATGGGCCTCTGTACGCCTATGTAGATATTCCATAACAAATCAGCTGTTTCCAGCTACAATAGTCATTTACAACATTAACAATGTCTACTCTGTATTTCTGATCAATCTGATGTGATTTTAATGCACACAAAATGTGCTTTTCTTTCAAAAACAAGGGCATTTCTAAGTGACCCCAAACTTTTGAACGGTAGTGTACATGGAATAAATATTGCTCTATAAGTCAATATGTATTCCATATAAAGTTATTCTCATTGTGGCCAATTGAATGGCTGGAATAAAAGGCTAGCAACACTCCATACATTTCAGTGCCCCATGAAAAGACACCATATACAGCATACATTCTACAGACCCTACTGAGTATTCCATACAATACTTTTACTGCGGCACCTAGAATAGTTTTCCTCTATAAGCCAATGTGTAATCCATATATAGTGATTTGCATTATGGCCAATGGAATGGGTGGAGTAAAAGGCCAGCAACACTCAGTATTATTCAGTGCCCATGAAATGACACCATATACAGTGCCTTTGGAAGTATTCAGACTTTGACTTTTTCCACATTTTGTTACGTTACAGCATATTCTAAAATGGATTAAATACATAAAAATCCTCAGCAATCTACACACAATACCCCATAAGGACAAAGTAAAAACAAGTTTTTAGAAATTTTTGCAAATGTATTAAACCTAAAAAACAGAAATACCTTATTTACATAAGTATTCAGACCCTTTGCTATGAGACTCGAAATTGAGCTCAGGTGCATCCTGTTTCCATTGATTGTCCTTAAAATGTTTCTACAACTTGATTGGAGGCCACCTGTGGTAAATGTAATTGATTGGACATGATTTGGAAAGGCACACACATGTCTATATAAGGCCCCACAGTTGACAGTGCATGTCAGAGCAAAAACCAAGCTGTGAGGTCAAAGGAATTGTGTCGAGGCACAAATCTTGGGAAAGGTACCAAAAAAATGAAGCATCATTGAAGGTCCCCAAGAACACAGTGGTCTCCATAATTCTTAAATGGAAGAAGTTTGGAACCACGAAGACTCTTCCTAGAGCCAAACTGAGAAATCGAGGGAGAAGGGCCTTGGTCAGGGAGGTGACCAAGAACCCAATGGTCCCTCTAACAGAGCTCTGGAGTTCCTCTGTGGAGATGGGAGAACCTTCCAGGACAACCATCTCTGTAGCACTTCACCAATTAGGCCTTTACGGTAGAGTGGCAGCCACTCCTTGGTAAAAGCCACATGACAGCCCGCTTGGAGTTTTCCAAAAGGTATCTAAAGACTCTCAGACCATAAGAAACAAGATTATTTGGTCTAATGAAACCAAGATTGAACTCTTTGGCCTGAACGCCAAGCGTCAAGTCTAGAGGAAACCTGGCACCACAACCCTACGGTGAAGCATGGTGGTGGCAGCATCATGCTGTGGGATGTTTTTCAGCGGCAGGGACTGGGAGACTAGTCAGGATCGAGGCAAAGATGAACAGAGCAAAGTACAGAGATCCTGAATGAAAACCGGCCCCAGAGTGTTCAGGACCTCAGACTGGGGCGAATGTTTACCTTCCAACAGGACAATGACCCTAAGTACACAGCCAAGACAACACAGGAGCGGCTTCGGGACAAGTCTCTGAATGTCCTTGAGTGGCCTAGCCAGAGCCTGGACTTTAACTCGATCGAACATTTCTGGAGAGACCTGAAAATAGCTGAGCAGAAACACTCCCCATCCAACCTGATATAACTTAAGAGGATCTGCAGAGAAGAAAGGGAGAAACTCCCCAAAATACAGGTGTGCCAAGCTTGTAGCGTCATACCCAAGAAGACACGAGGCTGTAATAGCTGCCAAGGTGCTTCAACAAATGACTGAGTAAATGGTCTGAATACTTATGTTAATGTGATATTTCAGATTTTTATTTTTAATAAGTTAGCAAAAATGTCAAAAAAATATTTTTGCTTTGTCATTATAGGGTGTAGATTGATGAGGGGGAAAACAAGATTTAATCAATTTTAGAATAAGGCTGTAACCTAACGAAATACTTTCCGAAGGCACTGTATATATTCGACAAAACCTACTGACTATTCCCTACAATAATTTTACTGCTGCACCTAAAATAGTTTTTGCTCTATGAACCCAGCCTGGCCTCATAGACTAAAAGTAACATAGTAGATGTAAACCGGGGACAGTCAAATTCGTATGATATATTAAGTTTGAAAGGTTACAAAAAACAAGTCATTACTTAAGGCAAAAACTAAAGAAGGTTGGTTAAACGTAACATATTAAACTAAATGTAGTTTCTCTGATTTACATACATAATAATACGAAATGCTCTAAGACCAGTTTGGGCTACTGCATAGCAACCAATGGTTTATATATACATTAGATAACAGACAGAGGCTGCTGTTTGGAAGCTAACGCACCATCTTGACACTCCCCCACCATTGTAAAACATATTTTGGAAGCTATAGAAATGCATGTAGTAATGTCTTCATTTGTTTTAGCCTTAATGCATACTTTTAAATGATATTGTGAGCTAAACATAAAAATAAAATATATATATTTTTAAATCCTTAAAGTATCATTTTTAGAAAGTACTAATGCTACTGTCCCCACTACTGTTGTGACTACAACACAAAAAAATACTTTATATTTTGTCCTTGAAACATTTAAAGGAAATACTGAAAATTCCATTCATTCCTATGGAAGACTGCTTTTCTGATGATTGCCAACATGGTCAACATGGTCCACCGGTGGCTTCAAAACCTCTATATGGCCAAAACATAGCATCTGCAATCCAGGGTCTATTACGTCATTGGTAGCGACCTAGTAGCGCAAAAGACAGGTCTGCTTCTTGTATGTATACTGTTTTTCTGCAATAAAAAATAAAACGTGAACTATCTTACCATGAATGCCTTAAAAAAAACAGGTATGTCCTACGTAAATTAAGATCGCCTGAAAGGCCCAAAAGATTTGTTTTACGGATGTTTGAGCTCTAAAATGTGTTTATTAAGATCAAGTTTGATCCCCAATGTAAATTATTTTAAAGTATCTAAATATTTAAATAAATTGTGATCCATTCTGACTAGCACATTTGTCGTCACACAGCACCACGTGCTGACACCAGCCGGAAGGCTATGACGAATCTCCCGGTTGACTCTTTAATGCAGGATGAAAACGACTACATTGACCATGAACCTTTGCTAGTTACGGCCACTTTCACCATGATCCATAGCGTTGTTTTGATGCCATCGTAGAGGGTTGGAACAGAGAAGTTGACTCGGCGGAAAGTCTGTCTTCCTGTAGTAGGTGGGTTCTTTCGCCCCCCAAGCAAGGAGTTTTTGTTTGGAGGTCAATGAGTGCCGAATTTGGTCAACCAAAAAAGGAATTGCTTATTTGCGACGTGACGTTTATTTGATCGAATAGAAGTTTCATAATGCTTAAGTTGTTACGAGTGTACTGATTTAAGTAGGACACGTGACATCCAGGCTACTTTGGCTATGCATATTCAGGATTCCCGAGTGGCGCAGCGGTCTAAGGCACTGCATCTCAGTGCTAGAGGCATCACTACAGACCCTGGATCTATTCCAGGCTGTATCAAAACCGGCCATGATTGGGAGTGCCATAGGATGGTACGCAATCCGTCATTGTAAATAATAATTTGTTCTTAACTGACTTATATATTAAAAAAAATGACTTGAGACTAGTAGCATATCATCTCTTGCCATTGAATAAAGGTGGGTGGTGTCAACAACCCTCATCAAATATTCAAAATACATTCAACAATCTGATGTATCCACCAATCCAAAGAAAGGATAGGTGGGCGTGAGACAGGCTGCCCAGCCCGGCGTGCCACTTTGTGGTCAACGATTCCCAATGTCGGTATATCCATAATCTTTGGTGCCACTCAGTAATATCGCGCAATCGGGAATTGTACGTAGGAATTGTGGATGATGTCATTATCACGATTTACTGTTTTTAATGTCTATGGTTATACCTCAGAAATAAATAATTGTTGGATACCTTTACCTTTGCTTTTCTTTGTGGTGATAGCCAAAGGGTTTCACTGGGTTGATATCTCTGGTCTGTTACTAGTGCCGTTTCAACTGGTTCTATCTTTTTCTTGATACTGTGTCTTGTTTTGAGGTGTTTTTACTGATGTGTCACCTCTATGCTAATATGGCAAAAATTCACTAACTAACCAACAACTATACAACATATTTAACCATTGTTACCCTCTCAAGGCTTCCGGCCCAGACGGCATCCCTAGTCGCCCCTAGTCCCGTCCTCAGAGCATGCGCAGACCAGCTGGCTGGAGTGTTTATGGACATATATCTCCCGGGCCCAGGGTCCCGTACTGTGCAACTGGTTCCTGGACTTCCTGACGGGCCACCCACAGGTGGTGAAGGTAGGAAACAACACCTCCACTTTGCTGATCCTCAACACAGGGGCCCCACAAGTGTGTGGGCTCAGCCCCCTCCTGTACTCCCTGTTCACCCATGACTGCATGGCCATGCACGCCTCCAACTCAATCATCAAGTTTGCAGATGACACAAAAGTAATAGGCCTGATTACCAACAATGACGAGACAGCCTACAGGGAGGAGGTGAGGGAAAATAACCTCTCACTCAACATCAACAAAATAAAGGAGCTGATCGTGGACTTCAGGAAACAGCAGAGGGAGCATGCCCCTATCCACATCGGACCGCAGTGGAGAAGATGGAAAGCTTCAAGTTCCTCGGCATACACCTCACACAGACAGGGTGGTGAAGAAGGCGGAACAGCGCCTCTTCAACCTCAGGAGGCTGAAGAAATTTGTATTGGTGTAACCGATGTGAAATGGCTAGTTAGATAGCGGTGTTGCGTGCTAATAGCGTTTCAATCGGGTGACGTCACTCGCTCTGCGACCTTAAGTAGTTGTTCCCCTTGCTCTGCAAGGGCTGTGGCTTTTGTGGCGCGATGGGTAACGATGCTTTGTGGGTGTCAGTTGTTGATGTGTGCAGAGGGTCCCTGGTTCGAGCCCAGGTAGGGGCGAGGAGAGGGACGGAAGCTATACTGTGGCATTGGCACCTAAAACCCTCACAAACTTTCACAGATGCACAATTGAGAGAATCCTGTCGGGCTGTATCACCGCCTGGTATGGCAACTACACCGCCCGCAACCACAGTGCTCTCCAGAGGGTGGTGCGGTCTGACCAACGCATCACTGGGGGCAAACTACCTGCCATCCAGGACATCTACAGCACCCGATGTCACAGGAAGGCCAAAAAGATCATCAAGGACAACACCCACTCGAGCCACTGCCTGTTCACCCCGCTACAATTCAGAAGGTAAGGTCAGTACAGGTTCATCAAAGCTGGGACCGAGAGACTGAGAAACAGCTTCTACCTCAAGGCCATCAGACTGTTAAAAAGCCATCACCAGCACCTTAGAGGCTGCTGCCCGATATACATAGACTTGAAATCACTGGACACTAATAATTGGAACACTAGTCACTTTAATGTTTACATATTTTATGCTACTCACCTCTATTGTATATACTGTATTCTATTATATTCTATTCTACTGTATTTTAGTCTATGCTGTGCCGACATGGTTCATCTTAATATTTATATAATCCATTAATTTTCTTTAAATGTGTGTGTATTGTTAAATTGTTAGACATTACTTGTTAGATATTACTGCACTGTTGGAGCTAGAAACACAATCATTTAGCTACACCTGCAATAACATCTGCTAAACATGTGTATGTGACCGATTTATATTTGAGAGACAACAAGCGCTTATTGACCACATTTATGTTTTTAATAAGCATTGGAGACAAAATACCGTTAACATGTTGCGCATGCTAAACAAACCAATACATCTATACACGTTCTGCGTTCTACAAGTCAGCAACTCGAAAATTTCAGTTTCTTAGTTCCGACTAGTACGTGAATGCGGCATAACAGCATGACTTAAAAAGTGATAGAATGTCAGCGAATCATATTTCAGATACATGATCCACGCTTTGTTAAAAGCCAATAGAAATAGCCCTTGTGAATAGGAAACGCCCATCATGAGCTCGGTGATTTCCGGTGTCTGTGAGATTGCTTAGCTAGCCAGTTACCCAAATTATTGCGGTGCACCTTTTTGGTTTTGACCAGTGGTGATTGTAACAGCGTCCTTCAAAACGCACATTTTGAAATTGTTCACATAAATGGGAATTTTTTGAACAGGTACTTGTCTAAATTTTCGTCCAGGGAAGGTAAGCTGGCAACTGGATGCTAGCTACCGTTAGCTTTCAAGCTAGGTAACGTTAGCTGGTTAGTTTGCTAAGTTTGTGTTGTGAATAACGTTCTTTTCATTCGTTTGTCGAGTCGTAAAGTATGCCTATTTCATTATGGATAATATGCAACAATGCTAGATTCCATTGCAAATGAATATGTATGCTTGATTTGTTATTGCAACCCTGGCGTCCAGCTAAAAAACTGGACGTATCTTGTTAACAATCTAACTAGCTACTGTAACTATATATAACTTAACTAACTAGCTATGTGTTCAAAGTCATCTTGCATAATTAGTTGCCTGCATAGAAACACGTGAACCAACACGGATACAATGTCAACATTGCTAGTTGGCATAGTAGTTAGCTAAGCAAAGATCTTAGTTAACTAACTTGTCAACTGCTGTAGCCAACGGCAATAACAATGCCCTTTGGTAATATGCGAATAAAATAATGAATCTAGCTAGGCTAACATTCAACATCCATGTTAAACAACCATTAACACCAGTTCAAGCTTGTGATATCTGGATTATTTCCCGGTGGGGTTTAAAGTGCTTGGCCTGGCAGACGTAACAGTTAGGCCTGGCAGACGTCATGACATGAATGAGGCACGTCTGTCTGAGCATCAGCATGGTCCGTAGATCAGAGAGTCAACAGCTGTCATTGAGTTCAGGTTGCCCCATTGTGTGTGTGCTGAACAGAGGGCCTCATCAGTCATTTGGTCTCGTGTGGATCAGTTGGTAGAGCATGGCGCTTTCAACGCCAGGGTTGTGGGTTCGATTTGTCATGGGAGACCAGTACGAAAATGGCCCTAAATAAATACAAATGTAACATTTGTTCTGTCAATTCTTCCCCCAGTGACGCCAGCGAATGGCACAGGCAACACTTGTTGTGGGACCGACATAGACGGACAAGTTAATGAACCTGAACCCATTCTGGAGCATGTCTACCAATACTGGTCGTAAGGTAAGGGAGCGCTCTTCCTCTTCTGCACCGAAAGCCAACTTCTGTCAAGTTCACCCAACACACAAGCGAGAAGAGAGACAAAAAAACAGGACCTTCAAAAGTTCCCAAAGAGACACCCACACACTGAAAGTAAGCCTAGTGTGGTCTGTCTCCCTAACGTTTCCCACAAAGACGGCATGGCTTGCTTGAAGCTTTGTGCATTTTACACCGGTTACCACCTGTCTTCAGTTTGAGAGTAATCTTGGAGGACTGGAATTGTGGCATGGGAATGTCTAACTTGTGGTGTCCTCTAATAATGCATTAGGCCTACTCATGCCTTTTCGCCAACTCCTTGCCAGGGACACTCCTTTGCAATCTCATCCCGAAAGAGGGCTGTTTCAGGGTCGCCTTTTACTACCTGGTGCTCTGTAGTTCTGTGACGATACCAGTATCGCAATATTTCAAAAATGAAGACACGAAGCAGACCGAACTCTTTGGTCCTTTAATAACCTGCTGTATGTAAAATATTGTGCTATAGCTTGGAAAATAAATACATTTGACTGAATGACAGTGGTTGTTTCCAACATTATGGCTGTTTTCCTAAAGGTTAAATCTGTTTTGTGTCCTTGCCACTATACTAACGAGTATCGTGATACTGGTATCGTCCCAGCCGTAGTGCTCTGGAGGTTGCAGCTATAGTCAGATGTGACTTAACACAACACATGCGTGGTTGTTGCAGGAGGAGCCTATTGCTCCTGGGAAATCCACTTGGATTAGATGTTAAACTGTAGTTTGACCAGAGCAATGGTGAACTTCTCAACTCTGCATTTGTTTTGTTTGCTAATTGCTAAGATTCAGTTGGGTGAAAAGCTGTTTGCCATGCATCTGCTGTTTTGTTATTGCCGTTGTCTGTTGCCTATGTACCTCAATGACTTCTGCGAGAAAGGGAGGCACCAACTTCTGGTTTAGCATACAGGCGTCACATTGGAGAAGTAGCTCTGCCCGTAGTAACATAGGTGTGACTACTCTCTGCCCTGCCCTGCCTTGTCAGATGAATGGTTCACTCATTGCTCTGTGCCTCTCAACATGAATACTTCTACAATGTGGTTTGTTTTAATGGAACTCGCTGTGTGGGAACCTGAAATCTTTCTGTAGTTGCAGAGATAGTCCTTGAGCGTTTGTTGCTGAGTTGTTACTTTGCTTACAGGCATCCCTCCTGCTGTGAACTAGCCTATCCTCCTCCCCTGTGCTTCCCACTGAGCTAGCATTGGCAGGATATGATGCAGGCTGTATTTAGGGATGCTGTCTGTGGGTGCTCTCTCACCTCCCGAGGAACGAGGAGTTTGATGCCAGTCGAGACTCTATGAAACCTGAGAGGTTGTCACCTCATGCCTATTTATTGCCCAGGGCTCAATATGTGCTCCCACTGCTGTCTGTGTTGCCTTGTAGTTCGACAACAGAGCTTGCCTCTGTCTATGCAGATAGATGTAACTAACAGACTTCCTTGAAATTGGTAGACTGCATTGTCTCTTGTGATTCTGCAACATGGTGAATAAAGTTTGGCTAAGTGGTTTCAATCTAAACATACTCCCCTCCTTGTAATAATCAATGCTACCAGTTTTTATTTCCTTGACATATATATTGAGTTAAATGCCTTTTGTTCACTCTTCTGCTGAGCAGAGATCTGACGGTGAGGAACAGAGTGGAGAGCAGCAGCAGCAACAAAGAGCCAGTCCAGTCCGTCCTAGCTTTGGGAAGAAGCAGCTTCCCTCCATCCCCAAGAATGCAGTCCCCATCACCAAGCCGGCCTCTCCTGCCGCCACGGCCCAGTTGGCCAACGGAACACATGCCTCCTACGGTCCATTCTACCTGGAGTACTCGCTGCTGGCTGAGTTGTAAGTACTGGCCCCAGATCAGACTTTTTATTTTGGGTAGTGGATGTAGACGCATACCTTTTAAAATGCGTCATTCCTCCCTCCTTTGCTAGAGGTAATCACTGATCTCTGTGACTGGATAAGTGAAGGTAAGATTTGTTTTCACCAGTCAGATCATTGATTAGCCTACCTGAAGGAAAGGCAGGCTGCATCTTTGATATATTTGAACAAAGGCCACTTATGTAGTTAATTTAGAGAAGCTGTTGACGAAAACACACTTAATTTCCATATCCATTTTCTGCTGCATTGATTTAATTCCATGTTCCCCTGTGACCCACAGCACGCTAGTGATCAAGCAAAAACTGCCTGGAATCTATGTGCAGCCATCCTACAAATCAGCGTTGAGTAAGAGCCTAATTTTGTATTTTTTATTTTATTTAACCTTTATGTAACTAGGCAAGTCAGTTAAGAACAAATTCTTATTTACAATGACGGCCAAACTCCGGACGACGCTGGGCCAATTGTGCACCGCCCTATGGGACTCCCAATCACGGCTGGATGTGATGCAGTCTGGATTCGAACCAGAGACTGCAGTGACCTCTTGCACTGAGATGCAGTGCCTTTGACCACTGTGCCACTCGGGAGCCCAAATCTGTCATCCTGTTTGACTGCATAATCTATATATAACCTATACAAAATTAATTATTTTATCTTCTTTCCAGTGTGGTTCGGGGTCATTTTCATCAGACATGGCTTGTACCAGGATGGAGTCTTCAAGTTCACTGTGTATATTCCAGATAACTATCCTGATGGTGAATGTCCTGTGAGTACTTCAGGGGACCTGCTGTAACACTACAACAGAGCTGTTTACACAAAATAAAGCAATTTCTTTGGCACATTTCAAAGGTTAATGTGTTCAGCATTTCCTGCTTTGGTGGCAAAGGCTGAGACTGTGATTGGTTTGACTGTCATACAGTGCATTTGGAAAGTATTCAGACCCCTTGACTTTTTCCACATTGTTGCGTTACAGCCTTATTCTAAAATATATTCTAGTTTTTTCCCTCATCAATCTACACGCAATACAAAACAGGTTCACATTTTTTTGTGCAAATTGATTAAAAATATCACATTTACATAAGTATTCAGACCCTTTACTCAATACTTTGTTGAAGTTCCTTTGGCAGCGATTACAGCCTCAGTTCTTCCTGGGTGTGATGCTACAATCTTCGTACACCTGTATTTGGGGAGTTTCTCCCATTCTCTGCAGATCCTCAAGCTTTGTCAGGTTTGATGGAGTGTCACTGCACAGATATTTTCAGGTCTCTCCAGAGATGCTCTGGCTGCACCACACAAGGACAGAGACTTGTCCCGAAGCCACTCCTGTGTTATCTTGGCTGTGTGCTTTAGTGTCATTGTCCTGTTGGAAGGTGAACCTTCGTCCCAATCTGAGGTCCTGAGCGCTCTGGAGCAGGCTTTCATCAAGGACCTCTGTACTTTACGGCGTTCATCTTTCCCTCATTCCTGACTAGTTTCCCAGTCCCTGCCTCTGGAAAAACATCCCAAAGCATGATGTCTGCCACCACCATGCTCAATGTAGGGATGGTATTGGCCAAGTGAAGAACAGTGCCTGGTTTCCTCCAGACATGATGCTTGGCATTCAGGCCAAAAAGTTCAATCTTGATTTCAGCAGACCAGAGAAACTAATTGGTGGAGCGCTGCAGAGATGGTTGTCCTTCTGGAAAGTTCTCCCATCTCCAGAGGAGATGTCAGCTTGACCATCGGGTTCTTGGTCACCTCCCTGACCAAGGCCCTTCTCCCAGATTTTCTGTTTGGCTGGGCGCCATCTCCAGGAAGAGTCTTGGAACCACCCACCAAACTTCCATTTTAAGAATGGAGGACACTGTTCATGGGGACCTTCAATGCTGCAGACATTTTCTGGTACCCTTCCCCAGATCTATGTGTCAAAACAATCCTTTCTCGGAGCTCTACAATTCCTTCGACCCCCCCCCCCCCCCCCCCCCCCCCCCCCCCCCCAAATTGGCTTGGTTTTTGCTCTGACGTCAACTGTGGGACCTAATATAGACTGGTGTGTGCCTTTCCAAATCATGTTCAATCAATTTAATTTACTACAGGTGGACTCCAATGAAGTTGTGGAAAGCTCAATTTCGAGTGTCATAGCAAAGGGTCTGAATACTTATGTAAAGGTATTTGTTTTTTTAAATATTTCTAAACCTGTTTTCGCTTGTTCATTGAGGTATTGTGTGTAGTTATTTAATCAATTTTAGAATAAGGCTGTAACGTAACAATGTGAAAAGTTAAGGGATTTGAATTCTTTCTGAATGCACTGTATGATGGTACATTGAAATGTGGTGTTTTAGTATTGTTAGAATATTGCATAAATACCATGTTCTCTCCTGTACCACCATTTAGAGAGTGGTGTTTGATATCCCAGTCTTCCACCCACTTGTGGACCCTGTTTCAGGAGAGCTTGATGTCAGGAGAGCCTTCACCAAGTGGAGGTCAGTACATGGCTTCTATGCCCAGATCATTACATCCAAATTAATGAGGATGATTTGGAAATGGGTGTTTGTCAGGTACATGTGGCTTGATATTTTTCCATTAGTGTAACGCCTGCTCCACTATGTACTAGCCACTACTACACAACCTTACACATCCCATGATAGGCTAAATGCAGTTACTACCTTTTGATCTATGATGTTACTGCATCATGTTGTGATTGATATGTGTGTTCTCTCAGGATGTTGTAGTCCTGGTGGTAATGTCCCTGAGAGTTGAACTGTGTGGGGCTGTCTATAGTGTGCCTTAGTTAGAACTGGCATGCGTCTCATCAAGGCCCAGTGTTTACTCTGACTACTGTTCCAGCTCTGTTCCTCATGGCCTGTTTCTTCAGCTGGACAGTGACACAGCCTTGTAAGGTCTTCTCTTAAACCTCAGTCTCTATCAGCTGAAGGTGGATTTATAGGAGCACAGCACTATACCTTTTAATGAATGGGGAAAGTTGTCCATGACATTCTCAATGGAAACCTGTCTGTCATTATGGTGTATATGTCACACTTTGGCTGTGCCCTACTGGTGTTTGAGCAGTGCTACTGTTGGGTGTTTCACTAGTCTGAGATGAACCTATGCACCATGGAATGCCTTTATGATAGTTGTGTATTTACTGTAACTGGAGTTGTATTTGGTTTGCCATTATGTTGAGAGATTCATAAATGTCTCCCTGTGGACATGAAGGCGTAATCACAACCACATTTGGCAAGTCCTGATGTATGCACGCACGGTGTTCTACAAGATCAACACTATGGAACCACTCAACCCAGAAGCTGCTGTGCTGTAAGTCTGTACTTGTTCTCTTTCTCCTCACAGCCTTCCTTCTCTTCCTCTTGTACAGGGAAACTGGGCCATGCGTACATATGTGACCTGGGTCAGTTTATATAGGTCAACAAGCAAGCTAGTTGTGTTCCTATTGTGTACTGTGAAACTTCAATTAATAGCCCACACATTTATTTGCTTCAGTCACTGAACAAAACCGGTGCTTATTAGAGACGGGCTTCTGTCTATTTGAGCCAGGTGTGTGTTTCTTTAATGCACACAGCTTTTGCACAAAATGTTGAAGACTACCACACTGTTAATTGTGACCAGTATAAACATAAATCTATCGCAGATCATACACCCCCCGATTTGGCACTTCGGCACCATGGAGAGCTTGAATTTGCCGTGTTTATTTTTGATGGCGAACAATGTTTTTATCAGAGCTGTGTCCATGGTACCTTCGTAATTAATTTAGACCCACTGTTTATTTGCTGAAATGTGTGTCGATGCCCAGTTACTAAAAGGGACAGGCGGCTGTTTGAGACTCTGTTTAATTGAAATGTTGAGGTATTCTGTTAGGAGTAAAACAAATCTTAATTCCCTGAGCTAATGAATTTAGATTCTGGCCAGGTAGCGGCAATTATCACTCCACACTGTATTGACTGGCAAATTGCTTGTATAATCATACTGTTTTTTTTCAGGTACGACAAGGATGTGCAGTTGTTCAAAAGCAAGGTGATAGACAGCGTCAAACTATGCAACAGTCACCTCTTCGACCAGCCCAAGATGGACGATCCTTATGCAATAAGGTTGGTAGTAGGAAATGCTCCTCATTCCAGGAATTCCATTTCTCATTCTCATAGCTCATGAACAATCTGAACATTGTCTTTACATTTTTTTATTCATGTCAATAAGAAACATGCAGCATATGAAAGGAGATGCAATAAATGGTTGAGAATTTGGTTTCTTTTTTCATGCTTATTTTTCCAGTTTCTCTTCATGGAACCCAGCAATCCACGACGAGGCGAAGGAACGGATGTTCTCACACAAAGTGAGTTTTCTAAACCCCAGCAGTGTGCTTTTCAGACTTATGTAAAAGGACACAAAGCTCTGAGTGTCTGCTATGGTCCAAGGAGTCAGGTTCCCTCTGAACTCACTCTCCCAAAAGAGGCTTGTTTTACCCCAATGAGAGCCAGCAGGGCTGTGATTGGTGAAGCTGTGAGCTGCCATTTGTTTCCATGGTGCTAGCTGAACAGTGTGGTAATGTGTCTGTTATTCTAGAGACGGCCTGAGGATCACCACAAGGGGCTGCAGGTGTCAGGACTGTCTTGGGTGAAGCCCGGATCAACACAACCCTTCAGCAAAGATGACAACCCTCCCCAGAGCTGAGCTGATCCTGCAGTCCTAGTCAGCAGCCACTAGAGGAAGATGCAGAGCAGAATGCCACGCCACAGACTAGCTTCAGCAGCCGTTCAGTCGTGTGAATAGGAACTGAACAAGTTGAGGGACTTCATTTTACGTTGCAACACTTGCGCTCAGCTTTAAAAGCATTATAGGCATCTTGTGCTCAAACAGCTATAGAACTAAAAATGTGTATATTATGTAAGTAAATCAACAATGACAACTGGTTGTCTTAGTAACACAGACTACAATGCAATCAGAGCTTTTTCCGTTTATTTTCTTCTCTGTTCTTTGCACATGCTTGGGTTTGGTCTATGAAGATAACCACTCAAAGCTGGTTGAAAGGTGAGAATAAAATTCAGCATTAATTATAGGTATACTGTATGGGTGGACTATGGATTCAGGACAGTTATTGTTTATTACTGGGACTGAAGATGGACTCTAACCTTGGGTGTTCTTTTTCCCCCAAACATATTTGCCTGAAATCAAATTAGAACAACATTACATTTTTGGGGCGAGGGAAATTTACGTTCTTTTGGATTACGGTTTAGTGTCTTATATTTCTCTTTACTGTGTAAACTATAGGTAAGATGGATAATATATATATTGCAGATTGAGCAGCAGGCAAGTGTGGTTTTAATTAATATGCTAAGTTAAATAATCACATCTATCTTTACGTTGCTTTTAATTCATTTTGAATGTTCTATTTACCCTTATTGAGCTGATAAAGGTTTGTGTAAATATAAAAAAATATCTGCTGTGGGAATGGCAGCCCTCCACAGACAACATTGTTTTGCTCAAAGCTGTTGGATACTTGGCACAATTTATATTGCTGTGAAATGATGTAAACACATGCTGCCATCTGGACTGTTGAATTTGGCAAAACAATGTGTACTTATACTTCTCATTTTACCTTTCCTATATGGAACCCAAACCTCAGTCAACAGTTTGTGCTGTATAGGCAATGAGTTTCGAAAGCTTTTCTTTGAAAGGAAATAAACACGACAATGCATACCAATGACTGTGTGTGTGTGTATATATATATATTTTTAATTTAACCCTTTCACTAGGCAAGTCTGTAAATAAGAATTTGTTCTTAACTATGACGGCCAAACCCGGACGACGCTGGGCCAATTGTACGCTGCCCTATGGTACTCCCAATCATGGCTGGTTATGATACAACCTGGAATCCAACCAGGGTGTCTAGTGACGCCTCAAGCACTGAGATATAGTGCCTTAGACTGCTGCGATGTACATGTATGTTGTGATTTAGGTTTGAGGTAAGCACTGTTTTCATTGGACTAGTTGTGGAGATCTAAGTAGTCTTTATTCATCACATAAGGGTGTGTGGGTCATGTTGGATTTCCTCACTGAGTGATTTAAATCGTAGATGGGTTACTTATGCTGGCTGTATAGACCAGGGGTATTCAACTCTTAAAGGCACTGCATGGTCAATCTGATGTCTATTGGTCATGTAGCATTTATGGTGATATGCCTCTTCAGAAGTCAGGGCATTCATACTTCTTGCGCTTTGTGGAACAGCCCAGAGCTGATGTCAAGGAAGCGAGTTGTATTTAATACAGGACCTCCCGCCCCCACCTACCGTCAACCGATCATGTCAATGCGGAGCTATATGGAGCCCACTTCATTGTTACAAAATTTGAGGCGCAGGGCAATGTGGTACAGAGCTCAATTTGGCCTCTACGTGACTCCAGAGACTCCGCAAATGCGTCACACCGTCCATAAGGCGCCTTCAACCACATTTTCAGATCAAGCATACATTTGCTCTTAGTAAATTAGCTGGAGAGGTTGATAACCAGGGGTGAACATACTAACGATGTTAGTGTTGAAAAATGAACTGACACGTTAGCTAAGACACAATGTATGCTTGATCTGAAAATGTGGTTGGAGAGTGTGACGCAATTTCGAGGCCACCAGAGGCACGCAGAGGCCAAAAAAGTTGATTAACTTTCCCCAGTAATACTTTCAGATATGAAGGCATGTGCTTTGATTTCAGATTCAACTTTCAGATTAATCAAAAGGAGCGCATGTGTGAAAAATCTGGTTGGATCTCATAGATTTTAGAAAACCATTTCACTTTTTCTGGTCTCATGCTGTCATGCATAGACTTATGGTTCCACGTCAAGACCATAGTGACTTGGTTTAGCAGTACCGTCAAGAGCCATTGGGGGTCACCACACACTAACGACAGGTTGCCATGTTATTTTCCCACTATCTCGCCTGTCAGAGTCAACATTATTATCCGGGAGACTACAGGTTTGTGTAATCAAAGTAAAACCTCCACGGATTGGCTTCAACCCTACCGCGGCCATCTTGTGTGTCATGCCTTTATAACCAACTTTGTCTAATATTTGTTATTTTATTTTACATATGAGGGGTTATTATGACACAAAATTGAATATGAAATGTTGTGCATGTGGAACCGGCTCCAAATGTAATCTGAAACGATAAAAATTGAACGAGTCCTCAACTGTCCAATCAGAGAGCAAGTAACTGATATGCAAATTGATGTCATCATCGATTCGTCACGTCAGCAGCAGCAGAACCGCTGTGGTCAACTAGTTAATAACTTCGCTCTTATAATTTTCAGTCAACGGATTTTGCTTCACTTCGGTAAGTAATAAAATAATTTTCGACTAAATAGAAAGTATTGTCTCCACACAGAGCGTTTAACTCAGAGAGCAAACTGTAATTCTAATGACTGAGAGACAGTGACGCTCAGCTGTGGTCACTAACGTTACGTTAGCAGTGGGAATCCCGGTCTGAAAAGCACCCAACTAGCTACAATATCAGTCAAATAGCTCGCGGAACATTGTAACTTATACCATTTCCATAATCGTTTCTCATAGTTCGAAATATTGCGCTCGTGTTACTAAAGTTATTGACGGCGCTTCGTTATGGTGGTCCTGAACTGACAGCGACCCGCTGTGATGGTACGATCCTCGAGCTCAGCATCGTTACCATGAATGTGCATGCAGAGGGTAAAGTGATATAAGTCGGGAGTCTCAACGAAACTCGGTCGGGTCCATCAACAACTGGTTTAATTGTCTGTGGTCAATCTAATGCATTGTTCCTAATGAATGACTGTCGAGCCCCATCCAGCTCTTCCCTCCTCTCCTACTCAGCAGAGGCGTCACGACACCACTGAAGTCGGAGAGGGGCTTGGAAGGAAAGACAAGTGGGGACACGTGTACGATTCGAGTCTCGAGAAGAACAGATGGTGGGAAAAATCCCTAAGGCTTGGCACCTGTCTTTCACATTCAGAAAGTTAAGATTCAGCTAATTTCTCTAACTAGGTAGCTAGCTACCTGTTGTGACAGGGGAACACATCGAGTGCCAAGCAGCCTTTTACTAGGAGGTGCAGCAAGGCTATTGTGAAGATTCGATGCTCAGATAGCCACGAGCCATAGCTGCACTCAGAGGATGCTGAGGTTAGTGGCCATTACAGACTGGCTTCTTTCTATCATGGGGTTCATTGTTACAGATTCTCGCTGTGCCACATAAACCAGGTTTGGTTAATTGAGGGATTCTAGAACCTATTCTAAAGTAAAATTCAACAATGTAATAGGATACTTATTAACCTTTCTTACTTCGTAATAACAACGCTATTCTTGGGATTATTCCTATTTAGCGTCATTACAAACTAGTGTAATCAGCAGCCAGCAGATTAAAGCCGATTGATGATTATCATGGATGTCCGTTGCACGTAGATGTAGTTTGTGCAAATAATATTTTGATTCCTGAATCCATGATGGAGTTGGATCGTCGACAGACGACGGGTTTGTGAGTTTGGACAGTTTGATGCTACATTGTTTCTGTCTCTATTTCGTTGTCGTTGTTGTGGCTGCACTTGTTATCTGTATTTTTTTGTTTAGGGTGCTTAGATAAGTCACCGGGACTCTGAAATTGACGACGCCTATTTATTGGTTGTGTATAGTGGGTTGGCGATATCATGCTACTTGAGGCAAAGAGGCATAGACTCATGATAAACAAAGAAAGAAGCAAGCAGCTTGCAGAGGTAGCTAGCCCACTGGGCACAGACTTCAATTCAACGTCTATTCCACGTTGGTTCAACGTAATTTCATTGAAATGACGTGTAAACAACGTTGATTCAACCAATGTGTGACCAGTGGGAGACTAAATGTAAGCAGGAAGCGCCGCACAAACACGAATGCATTTATATTGCACAGACTATGATGGGACCTGTTGAATGTGCTTTGGAATGGCCCTTGATCAGTTTTCTTGGAGAGTTAAATTAATCTCCATTGTCCAATGATGCTTTTTTAACAAAAGAAAAGTTGATTCAGGTGGGGGTCTTTCGTTATTGGTGGGCCGGTTATTACCCAGTACTTTGAGGGTAGAGCCTACAGATAAACCAGCCAAACAAATAGTCTACATTCGATTTGGCTATGAATTATCTTTTACATTTTAAAGTGGGTTTCACTGTAGCTAAAACTTAACTCCAGAGATTAACTAGAGCTAGTTTCACTGCAGATCTGGGTTCAATGTCAATTTATAAAGACTTTCTAGACTGCATAAAGTCTTCATAAGAACTACATAGATGCGTCACAAACCTAGCATTTATAAGCAATGTCATAGCCTACCTACTACATGCAATTAAAAAAAAAACTCTTGAAACTAGATCCTGAAGATTCTGGTCTTGATGAGAATAAAAATAAAAGATATGTCTGGAGATGTTCCCTTCTGCACTGTTCAATCAATCTAGTAAATGTAAAGGAGGACATAAGATGGATTGTCTCCTTGTTAATTGAAGGGAAGTCGTGTCACAGGCTCTCTCTTCCATATCCCCTGAAAACCGGAATTTACGGTTGTTGGCATCTCTGCTAAAGCTACACCCCAAGGGTAGTGCTGAGCGATGAACCAAAATAACTGATTGACAGACGTTGGTTCATTGCATTTCCTATTTTTTTCTTCTTCGGTGAGCTTAATGCGCACATTTCACCGTTTCTCTAGAGATAAATCAGATCTAGCCTGAACTGTTCAGTGTAGTAGGGAGTTGTTGTTTCCAACAAGCCAATATTATACATAGTTTAGTGCATAAAATGTGGTAATTAACTACAATGACCATAATCCATTGCGCATCTACTAGTCCGGTCTGTGTTTCTTTCACGCCAGCTACTGTGGAGACAGAAGAATGCGCAATCGTGAGGTGATATAGAGAGCAGCTGTTGCTTTGTGCACTATCTCTACCTGAAAATACATGAGAGTTGGTATTCAGCAGTCATAAAGTATGTCTTATTTACTTTGAAGAACTACAAAATAGTGATTTTGTCAGACAGCATAGGTTGCAGCTCTATAGAGATGAAATGATGACTTGGAGTAAAATAATAAAGCCATAAAATAAAACAAATGTAATATACACAATAAGTGATTTTTTTTTGTAAAGCAATGTGAATAAATTATGGCTCACCGTTTGGGTTTTTGCATCAAATTACACTATTTGACGCTTCAAATAATCTTTTAATTTGACGCATCAAATAACACAATTCTATTATAGAATGTTCTGTGTGCTGAATTTGCACATGCAGGCCAAGCGCCACCATTACTGTCAAAGCTGTACAATCCTGCGTTGGTAATAAGGCATTATTTGTTTGCCCGAATTAGAAAATGTCTGTGTGAGCATTTGAAATTAGATCAGGATCAAACGAGCAGGATCAAAAATGTTTGCAAATACTGTTGAAGTCGGAAGTTTACATACACTTCGTTTGGAGTCATTGAAACTAGTTTTTCAACCACTCCACAAATTTCTTGTTAACAAACTATAGTTTTGGCAAGTCGGTTAGGACATCTACTTTGTGAATGACACAAGTAATTTTTCCAACTATTTTTCCAACAATTCCAGTGGGTCAGAAGTTTACATACACAAAGATGACTGTGCCTTTAAACAGCTTGGAAAATTCCAGAAAATGATGTCATGGCTTTTGAAGCTTCTGATAGGCTAATTTACATAATTTGTCAATTGGAGGTGTACCTGTGGATGTATTTCAAGGCCTACCTTCAAACTCAGTGCCTCTTTGCTTGACATCATGGGAAAATCAAAAGAAATCAGCCAAGACCTCAGATGAAAAATTGTAGACCTCCACATGTCTGGTTCATCCTTGGAAGCAATTTCCAAACGCCTGAAGGTACCACGTTCATCTGTACAAACAACAGTATGCAAGTATAAACACCATGGGACCACACAGCCGTCATACCGCTCAGGAAGGAGATGAGTTCTGTCTCCTAAAGATGAACGTACTTTGGTGCGAAAAGTGCAAATCAATCCCAGAACAACAGCAAAGGACCTTGTGAAGAAGCTGGAGGAAACAGGTACAAAAGTATCTATATCCACAGTAAAACGAGTCCTGTATCGACATAACCTGAAAGGCCACTCAACAAGGAAGAAGCCACTGCTCCAAAACCGCCATAAACAAGCCATACTACGGTTTGCAAGTGCATATGGGGACAAAGATTGTACTCTTTGGAGAAATATCCTCTGGGGTCTGATGAAACAAAAATAGAACTGTTTGGCCATAATGCCCATCGTTATGTATGGAGGAAAAATGGGGAGAACACCATCCCAACCGTGAAGCACGGGGGTGGCAGCGTCTTGTTGTGGGGGTGCTTTGCTGCAGGAGGGACTGGTGCACTTCACAAAATAGATGGCATTATGAGGTAGGACAATTATGGATATATTGAAGCAACATCTCAAGACACCAGTCAGGAAGTTAAAGCTTGGTTGCAAATGGGTCTTCCAAAGGGACGATGACCCCAAAGATACTTCCAAAGTTGTGGCAAAATGGCTTAAGGACAACAAAGTCAAGGTATTGGAGTGGCCATAACAAAGCCCTGACCTCAATCCTATAGAAAATTTGTGGGCAGAACTGAAAAAGTGTGTGCGAGCAAGGAGGCCTACATACCTGACTCAGTTACACCAGCTCTGTCAGGAGGAATGGGCCAAAATTCAACCAACTTATTGTGAGATGTTTGTGGAAGGCTACCCAAAACATTTGACCCAAGTTAAACAATTTAAAGGCAATGCTACCAAATACTAATTGAGTGTATGTAAACTTCTGACCCACTGGGAATGTGATGAAAGAAATTAAAGCTGAACTAAATCATTCTCTCTACTGTTATTCTGACATTTCACATTCTTAAAATAAAGTTGTGATCCTAACTGGCCTAAGACAGGGAATTTTTACTGGGATTAAATGTCAGGAATTGTGACAAACTGAGTTTAAATGTACTTGGCTAAGGTGTATGTAAACTTCCCACTTCAACTGTATCTTTCATACAGACGTTATTAGCAGCTTCTGGGGTAGCTAGCTAGCTTTAGCTTGGTACCTAGCTAGCACCAATCCAACCAGCCTGAAAACAATGACCAGTAGAAACTGCAGTCATTTTCAATATTCTTAACAATGATTAAGGAATCCTTGTTGCTCTCCTATTGAAATAACTAGCTAGCCAGCTACCGAACCCCGTTGCCCAAAACTAAAGTTATAAGCAGCCAGCTAGCTTCATCTGTTAACGTTGTACATTGTCACAAGTTATCCCATTCGCTTGAGCAGGCAGACAGGTTCTCTAACCTGTTGTCTCTTTTTATTCCTAAAGCATTTAGCCTACAGTATCCAACCATGCCTTCACCTCCATTGTTACTTGTATTTGTTCAAGGGAGGCAGAGAGGAACATTTGGATATTCTCAATGTCTATCACTGAGACTTTAAGAGGCCATATCAACAGAAATGTCTGATTCGATAAAGTCTCAACTAGGGCTGACCCCAATTAGTCGACTGGTCGATTGTTTGGTCGACTAATATTTTTTTTTAGTTGAGCAGAAGTAAATATATATAATTTTTATGGCACACAAGACACCTTGTATTATTCGCGCCCATCTCAGTGAACTAATCTATTGCGGAGGCTGCAGGGATGTCACAGTCCAAGAAAAAGTGTAGTCTGGCTAAGATGCACAAAGCATGTCTCTCTCCAGAATGCGCTCTCTCCTGCCAGTTTGTGCACATTCATTGTTTCATAACTTCATTGTGTGAATTGTTTGCATTTCATTGTTAGTATATATCAATTCCCCATTACATATATCACAAGTAGTAAGTACATTTTCTGTTAATTCCTATAATTTTTAATCGACAATGTTTGTTTGGTTACGGTAATTTCTGTTAATGCATTTAATATATTGTTATTTCAGTCTTTTACCGTTCTCATTGTCGGAGTGGACACGTTGTTTGCAGAGCGCACAACCTATGCTACGCTTGTGAGAAACAAGTTTTGGTTTATTTCATTCTATTTACTAGTTTTGACAATTTAGTCATTGTGTTTTGTTTGGAGCGCTCCTGTCATTGTTGAGTAAGGATGCGCATTGATTACTTCTTATCCCTTGCGCATATAGCCTACAGCTGTGTCTGTTCAGAGCTCACTGGCAGGAAACAGAATATTTCATACAATGTTGCAAGTTTGCTAGCATGAGCTTCAGGCCACACCCTAGTTAATAGTTGATACAATGTTTCAAGTTCTTTGCAGACAGGCCATGCACAGCCAATGTGATTTATAAGATATTTATTTTGATCAATATTTCTGTTTTTATTTGTTGGTTTTATAAGCTATTTTACATAGTTGGCAATGGCAATAGAAGTTACTTTTTAGGTTTGTATCATTTTCATTAAGATTTGGATAGAATTTTGATTCACCACATGACAATGATTTTGACATACGAAGACGTTATTTTAAATTAAACTGTTGTAACTGTAACTGTTACATGAAAATGTGCATATGAAAACCATAACTGGCATGCAGATCAGTAGAAATTGTAAGATAAAATGATATTCCACATCAGAAAGGTTACCAACTCGTGTAGCCTATTACCGGCAACTTCAGCAGAGTAGCGGCAGAATCTGCGAAAGCCAATAGGAGCGGGAGGAGGATGGTCAGGTTAAGTTCTTCTTCTGATTATCTTCATCTCTGGCTCCCTCTTGAGTCATTTGTGTCTTATTTAATCAAAAACTGCTCTTAAAGCATCAGACAAGCTCAATGCATATATAGTTGATTTTATTAAAATACATTGGGTGTGTCTATATATGAAAAATACACGTTTAAAAATTACGACTTTCGGTCGACCAAGCTATTATTTAGTGTAGGACAGCCCTAGTCTCAACCATAGACAGCCTATAACCGGTTTTATTGTACATCATATAGCTTAGGTTCTACAGTTCATCATTGGTCCCAACTAATACAAGACGAAGAAGCAGCAGCATGAAGAACTCTATGCGGCTCAGATAAGCTACCTAACCTACCTCTGATTACTCGTTCAGTTCGTCGAGCGGCCCGGGTAGGATTCTGGTCTGATGTTACCTCTAATTGAGTGATCAGATTTTCCTGTCTGTTTGGGAGAATTAGGCCTGGCCATTCTGCTCATTGTCAGTTACAATGGAGCCCTGCTAAGTGGCTGAGAGCAATGGGAGTTCTCTTTTCATGCCTAGCCTGCCCTCAGCTGTAGGTCTGTGTTGCAAGAGAAGGGAAAACTCTCCTACTCCTGGGCTGGCTGCTAGTCACATGAGAACAGAGCTCTAGTATAGCCCTGCTATCTGGTGCTCCTGTTAAACACAGTTCTAACTGGTATAGCTGTCCATGTTGTGCTGGACCTCCATTCCATAACATCTGTCATTTATGAAGATGAGTAAGGCTACATTAATGATTCACAGTAACCAGGTTAGGGTTAAGTCTTGATGCTTCCTGTATGAATCTTGTGTATTGTCTTGGTTGTGTGCTTGTGTCATATGGCATACTGGGCCTTTGTAACAATGAGTAAAAAGTAAGGTTTCATCATAGCCAGGGACAGCCCCACTACTAGGGTTGGGTGGTATGCAGATTTTCATATCTTCATATTGTCCTTCTCTCATCCCGAGATGTACGGTTTTACCATGGAGGCTGCTAGCTAAATATGCTCACAAGCGCAAATGGAAAAATAAATATTGCAAAGACAGGCAGCCCAGCTATAAAGTTATACATGTATATGTAAGAGCTACTGAATGTATTTTTTTGTGAGTTTGGACATTTACAAACAAATGTGAATGAGAGACATTGTGCAATAAACAGTACTGGTTCTGGAGCAGCATGTGTACGTGCTGTATCTGTGTGGAGTCTGGAGTCTCTAGGGCAACAGGCCTGCTTGCTCTGCTTAGAGAAGAAGACAGGCTGAGAAAGGAGAGGAGAAAAAACACAAGGAAATCAAAAGACAGCAGTGGCAGCTGTACAGATAACTCATTCAAAGGGCTTGACTTTTCAAACACGGCAGAAAGCCAACACAATATGATGGATGCCCCATCACCTTATTCATTTTGCCACTTACTTAGATAACCATCAAATTAAACTTAGGGGTCACGTTAACGCAGTATTCTTCGCTTTTCCACGCAGGAAGAAAAGATAAAACGCATAAGAAATATATTGCTGCATTTTGTAAACGCAAATCTAAAATGCTCCGTAATTTCTACTTGGCATCAGACTAATTTTGTGCTTCAGTTGCACTTCTCCACTTGGAAGAGAATTCACTAAGAGCATTCGATCAGCAGACAGCGTTCTGATGTAGCTACTTTTCTGTGGTGCTTTTCTCAGTGTAGCCAGCCTACTTTTCTTCAGATTAACTTTAAGAAAAACATTAGGAAATGTAGCTAGCTACATTCTTTCTATAATAAACAGAATTATGATGGCCATGCATTGTTTTTGTAAAAAATACCTGGCATGTTCATTGTAAGCTCATTTAGCCTACTTCTGTGGCTGCCTGCCAAATAGTGTTGCTCTTCTGCTGTCATCTGATGAAAATTAAGATATATTCTGCTGAATGTGTTGCAGTAATGTATTTTCTGGGAAGGAAAACTATAGTTGCACGTCCCTGATCGCTCTATTGAAGCAAAAAAACACTTGACTTTCAATATAAAACGCAACCCCTGTCAATACACAGCTCAACTCAACTACTCCTGCTTTGTGCCATTTACAAACAAACACGTGACTGGCTCAACTCTTCTGGGGAGCTACGGTGAGCTTCATAATGTAAAATAATGTGACAAGTGAAATTAAGAACTCTTTATCTTCTAACATATTGCCCAAGTTGACTGAAAGTATTTACTTACAAAGTAGCTACAAATATTAAAATATATAGAAAAACTTGAAATAAATAGTTAACGGTATTGAGAAACCATCCCGTGGCTATTTCCAAATACCCCGGTATACGGTATACCGCCCAAACCTACCCACTACCCCACTTAACCTTAGCAGAGGTTCACGAGTTGTGGTTGAAACATTGGATCTTAGTTTAATGCCCCCACTATGTATCAAAAGACTAGTAAGAGCCATGACTGTACATTCAGGAAGGCATGTCAAAGTGTTTGTAGTGAGGTGAGTGTGTGTGGTGAGTATGAGTCAGCAGGTCTTGACTAACACAAGTGTTCCGTCATCTTCTATTGGTCATTGGTCTGTGGTTAGATGCATCCTGAGCCAACTTCCCTGGCTGTTGACACAAACAGCATCAGCTGTCTATCTGTCTGTCAGCACCTTCCTCCCACACATTCAGTAGCTACTAGCAGACAGACGGCTCGGTAGATAGCAGGCACAGCACAGCCACAGGGCTGAGGCTGAGCGGATCAGGGGGCTTTGAACCCAGGAAGACTAGAGGCACCTGGCTGTTGGTCTGTCTGGCAGTTGGTTCAGTTTAGATCAGATCAAATGCGTTACCACACAACTACCTGCTGCCAACCAGAGATAATTGACGGTGCCAAATTTATCCCAGGCCTGTCTGACCTAGCCATTACTTGGCTTTTTGGCAGCCGCTGTTTTTACTGTTGACGTTTACGTGGCTGAGAGTGTCTGTTATGGTAATAAATTGCTTATCGTAGTGTATATGAGGTAGAGGTGTATGGAGATCTTGAAAACAACTAGAAGTGTATTGATTTGAAAAACACAGGATGAACATCTAAAAGAGAGGCTAAATTGCTTAAAATCTATTTGACAACTGAAAATGTCTTTATTGTGCAGCCCACACACAGCTCAGTATGAACAAGACATGTTTAAAAATGCATGTTTTTCTTCTCTCTGTTAAATCTGACTTGAGGTTTTGTCTTAGTTTTTCTCTCCAGAGCCAGTCTGTGATGGACATACTGTAGCTCAGTAATACGTGACGCTCCTCAGCACCAGCTAGAACCCAGCAGAGGACCAACGTGGGGGACTGGTCTCCGGAAGACTGACCCTGGCCCCTGGGCCATGACAGATCCCATCATGGACTTCTTTGACGACCCCAACCTGTTTGTGGGAGGGCTGGACGGGCTGGCTGAGGAGGGCTTCCCCCCTGGACCCTCGCTGGTGGATGAGCTGAACCTCAGCGTAGGCTTTGAGCCCCTACAGGTGGAGCCGATGGGGGCAGGGAAACACCCCGGGACGATACCCACCTCCATGCCCTCCTCCACCCAACAGAGCATGGCTTATGGGCAGCAGATGGGGCATTTTCCAGGCATGAAGGCTCAGAACTCCATGGGGCAGCCCTTCGCTGGCTCTGAGGGTGTGGGTGGTGGAGGGATGATAGCAGCACAGCATACCCAGTTCCATGGACGCTCAATTGGTCAGGCACCCCAATCCAACGCGTTGTTTTCCAACAGCAGCCCCATGTGGGGTAACCAGGACCAGAACGGGAACCTCTACCACTCAGTACCCCAGCAACAACAACAACTACATCAACAACAGCAGCAGCAACTCCACAACCAACAGCATCACCTCCGACAGCCACAGCCACAGCAGCAGCACCACCCTTGTCAACAACAACTTCAGCAACAACAAGTGCAGCAGTTACAGCAGCAACACCAGCTTCTGAACCAGCGGCAGCAGCAGCACCTTCATCAACAGGTAGTGAACCCTCAGTCTCTGCCCCAGCAGCACCACAGCTTCCCCTTCCACCAGGCCAACCAACAGCCAGCTCCCCACAACCAGCAGCTTACCACCGGGGGGACCCTGTTCCACTCCAGGGCTGTGCCTAACACAGGGGCTCTGGCCAAAGCTAATGTGGAAACCCCCAATGTCTCGCTGGCTGGAACCCCACCACAGCAGGGTGGCTACCAGCTGGTGCAGGGGACTCAGGGGGCCTTTCCTGGGGTAGGGCCAGAGGACTCTAGCATGTCCTTCTCCATGCAGACCTCCTCCCCCATGGCTCACACCCTGTCCTCCTGCTCAGTGAGCTCCACCACCGCCTACCCTCCCTCCCAATACTCCTTCCCTGGCCAGGGACAGCCTGGCATCTCCAGCCTGAGCCAGCCTCTCTCTTTAGCCCCAGTGTCCATGATCACCACCACCACTCCCCTGCCCTCCTCAGTGCCTGAACTCTCTCTTGCAGGAGCTGGATGTGCATTTTCATCTGCTCCAGGGATGACTCAGCATCATCAACCCGAGCAGGTCCCAGTCAGCCAGGTTGAGGACGAATGTCCCTTCCGGGCTCTGCGCTGCTCCAGGCAGACCCAAGGGAACTACGACTCATCTGAGATGTTTGGCCAGGCCATGAGCTGCTACCCCAGTGCAGTCAGCCAGCTCGTTCCAGACCAGCACCAGCCCCAGAACTGTGGATCTAACTTGGAAGTTACCAGACCTCCGGCCAGCACCACTACCACTAACGGCTACGTGTCTCTAGAGGTTAGCCTGGCAGGGCTGCAAGGGGAGGTGGAGGCCCAAGGAGGGGGCTTTGAGGGCCTGGAGGCTCCGGACCTGCTGGCTGATGAGCTGCTGCCCCAGCTGGGGGCTGCCCTCAGTCAGCACGACCACCACGACTCCAACTGTTCCTGGACTAATGGTGGGGATGGAGAGAGGAATGGAAAGGGAGAGGAAGAAGAAGAGATGAAGGAGGAAGACAGGATCTCCATATCCATGGACTACAAGATACAGGTAAACCCACTGGGCCATTAACACTTGCTTTCAGTCTGAGGCTGGCTAGGCTGACATATGCTGACAGACTCAGAAAGGATGATATGGATGAAGTACCTAGTTATCCAGATTCCGCAGAGTTCTCCTTCATATATTTAAAAATGCACTATGCAGAAATCACTCCGCCATTTCCTGGTTGCTACAATCCTAATTTCAGTTTATGTGACAAAACAAGCAAGTATAGTCATTGTACCATCTAAACCACTGTGAAATATATTTCCCATAACCAAAAATATTGTATTTTCAGCTGTTTGAAGCTGGTGTACAAAACCGTAAGTAAAAGACGCAAAAATGAAACTTAGAAATAGCTCACATAGAACAGATCTACGACTTCTTGCTTTCAATGAGAATGACAGATCTATGTCACATTTCTATGTGAATTTGGTCAGGTCATTCAAAAAGTTACATATTGCAGCTTTAATGTATTACTACAGGGGAAGAAATACACATTGCGGATGTATAGAATAGTTGTGGTTGTTGGTGCTAATAGTTGTCCTTCCACATGACCACATGGACAGGAGGGGATTGGTGAAGCGAATTGTCAAATGTCAAATTATTTCTCATTTCATTCCCATTTAAATCTAGATCTGCATCTTATCCAGGTTGTTTTATCTATTCAGTTCCAATTATGTTGGAAATTAATGGAAAGAATTGACAGTGAGACATGAATTTGTGACAGCTACGTTAATGGATAAATCTCTTGCACTGACGTAGAGACTAGAGAGAGCCTTGCCATGCTTTCACTCCTCTCAGCAGCCAGACGCCAGCCAGCCAGCCACCCATGTAATGTTTAACTAGCCCTGGAAGAGCATGAGCATATTTGGTGCACCTGCAGTCAGGGGGGAGGTGGAGGGAGGGAGGAAGTGAGTGAGGGAGGGGAAGGAGGCTCAGCCCTTCTTTAAATTATAATAATACAGCCTATTCTAGCTATCCTTCCAGTGATGTGTCCTAAATGGCACCCTTTTCCCTATATTTGACCAAAGCCCTGGTCAAAAGTAGTGCACTAAATAGAGAATAGGATGCCATTTGGGACACAGACAGACAGCAGGTAACTACAGTAACCTAGCTGTGTCCCAGGGCCTGATTAAGAGTGGCAGCAGTGTCTTCAGGACTTACAGTAACTAAGCGTACTCAAGGCTATAGATGTGGGTCAGGGCAGGCTAGAGGCTAGAGACACTGCCTGACTGTCTGTCTGTCTGTCTGTCTGTCTGTCTTGCTGCTGCGCACTGCACTCACTACATGGCTAGATAGAGTGTAGAGTGTGGGGGTGGTTGCTCTTGTGGTTTTCTCTGTGCGTGTGTGTCTTTGAGTGAGAGAGAGGGAGAGGAGGGGGGGAGAGAGAGGACAGAGATGGACAGAGGGAGTGAGTGAGAGAGGGAGGGAGGGGGGAGGGAGAGGGGATAGAGATGGAGTGAGTGAGATAGGGAGAGGAGGGGATATAGATGGACAGAGGGAGTAGTGAGGGAGAGGAGGGGGAGGGAGAGGGGATAGAGATGGACAGAGAGAGTGAGTAGGGGCAGCTTGGAAAGAGAGAGAGAGAGAAGGAGGAAGGCTAATGACAGACACAGAGAGAGGTAGAGAGTGCATTTGTGTGCTGCTCTGGCTCTGACAGGCACAAGGCGGATCCTGGAGCTGAGCTGGCCAGTAGCGTAGCAACATCCATCCACACACCTCTCTGAGCCTGGCTCCACAGTGACGCAGACAGCCAGGCAAAGAGGACCGTCGGCAGCAGTCTGTACTGTATGTCAGACCTGGGTTCAAGTACTATTTGATATTATGTCAAATACTTAAACTGTGCTTGATTAATGGAACCAATAGAATAGTCCCAAAACTACTAACTCCACCCATCTGGAACTCCAGGCAGGCTAAAGATTTCAAATGGTGTTAGAACCCATGTCTGATCAGCAGCAGCACAGTGTGTCTGTTCCCTTCCATGGCCCTGGTGCTGGCACATGCAGCTCAGCACTCATCAGAACTCTCTCTGACTGGCTCTGTAAACTGTAAACAAGTGTGCATGCGCGGACACACACACACACACACACACACACACACACACACAGCTGCTCTATGGTGAGTGGTGATTCACAAGTCACTAGGTCTTTACCCTGTCTCTACAGCATAGCTCTGTCTCTCTCAACTCTACCACTTAGACTAACAGGTAGGCTGAATTTTTATTTTATTTTTTATTTCACCTTTATTTAACCAGCTAGGCCAGTTGAGAACAAGTTCTCATTTACAACTGCGACCTGGCCAAGATGAAGCAAAGCAGTGCGACAAAAACACAGAGTTGCACATGGGATAAACAAACGTACAGACAATAACACAATATAACAAAAATAGAAAAATCTATGTACAGTGTGTGCAAATGTAGTAAGATTAGGGAGGTAAGGCAGTCAATAGGCCATAGAGGCGAAATAATTACAATTTAGCATTAACACTGGAGTGATAGATGTGCAGATGATGATGTGCAAGTAGAAATACTCAAGCACAGACTGATGTTTTGACCCAGCAGCCAATTTGTCCATCCGCTAATTGAAATGGGACATGGAACACCAGCAAACAGGCCCAGCTTCCCTTCAGTCTGTGTCAACATCCACCCTTCTGTTGATGCTTATGGGTAGACTGCTCTATTCATGTCCACTGGTGTGTGAAGAGCCAACAGATAGTGTGTTTGCTGAACAGGCAGGGCATCAGGGGATAGAGTGGTGCCCACCCCCCGGTCCTAGTCTCACTGCCTGTTTCTGGCCCTGTCTCACTGCCTGTCTCTGGCCCTGTCTCACTGCCTGTCTTTGGTCCTGTCTCACCCCCTGGTCCTGTCTCTGGTCCTGTCTCTGGTCCTGTCTCACTCCCTGTCTTTGGTCCTGTCTCACCCCCTGGTCCTGTCTCTGGTCCTGTCTCTGGTCCTGTCTCTGGTCCTGTCTCACTGCCTGTCTTTGGTGCTGTCTCACCCTCTGGTCCTGTCTCACTCCCTGTCTCTGGCCCTGTCTCACTCCCTGGTCCTGTCACTGGCCCTGTCTCACTCTCTGGTCCTGTGTCTGGCCCTGTCTCACCCCATGGCCCTGTGTTTGTCCAGCGCTTAATTTGCAAACCATAAGCCTAACAAAACAGTCTAAAAAGGAGAGGTCCTTTTTGGACTGTTTCATTCTGGGACATATTTGTCCGGATCCGGTACTTCTCATGGCATGAAAAATTATTGAAACTTTTTGCAATGTAACAATTTGAATAAAAGCGATCAAAGTTAATTTGAGTTGTCTCTTCGTTAGTTATCCTACCCCCCACCACCCCCCAGCCCGGGCCTGATTTGGGTTGGGTCGTGCCTGTGTGAGAAGTGCGCCTGTGTCTCACAGAACTGGAACGAGATTCACTTTCTATGATCTCTCTCCCTCCGCTCTGATAGACATGAATGAGCCTGCAACGCTGATCTCTCCAGTGTTGCACTTCATCATTTGTTTCCTTATAGAATCATAGCCGTGCGAAGGGTTCTGGAGGAGCTGCAGCACCCCTGATCAATTGAAATACATTTGCCAAACTTATAGAGTTACTGCTGTCTGTTCAGAAAGAAATGAAATAATTCTGAATAGCCTAGTACACCATGAGAAAGCATATCATTTAGCCACAGAGGAACATCAGCGTCTTTAAAAAAAATGTGTCTAGCTGTGAAATGTAGCCCAATAACAAGGCATAGCCTACAGTTGGGAACGCGGGGGAAATCTGTCAGTTAATAAACAGCATGCAGACAAAAAATGCCTTTTGCACTCGCTGGAAAGCACAGATTGGAAGCAAATGGCTACTGCTGAAAAGAGAAGAATCTAATCGTTCTGCTGTAGGCTACCAAAATATTTAATCAACTTCCAAATAGACCTATTGTTTACAAAGTAAAACAAGAGAGAGAGGCTTTTGGCACGAGCGCATCGGCCATCACCAGTGAGTGTGATGCTCATCATTGGGTGAGTCAGTGAAACTAGAAAGCATTTTTAGGACTATAATTTCCTTCTCACATTGTAGCCTACAATATGTGTTTCCACACACCTAGGCCTAGACTATTGATGGATTCAAGGCAAGGTCATTTTTATTGATCTCAGTTTGTCAGTGTCAAAGTAGCCTGTCATTTCCGTCATTTGTGCGGTATTATGGTGTTTTCATGACAACTGGGAACTCTGGGGAAAAAACTAAGTTGAATCATGACGTCAGTGATTTTCAGGTGGGAAAGTCGGAGCTCTAGAAAGAGGCCTGAGTTCCCAACTTGGAATTCCGAGTTGGATGACCATTCAAATCAAATTTTCCCATTCGGAGCTTGTTTTTTCCCCGAGTTCCCAGTTGTCTTGAACACACTGAAGTCGGAAGTCAGAGATTTCCCAAACCCGAGTTCCCATGTTTTGAATGCGGCATTAAAACGATTCCGCCAAAATCTCCAGCCATGTAAAATGATGTAGAATTGCATGAAATGCATTTATAAAAGGCCACATTTTTCCCAGACCCTAGGCCACTAAAAATGTTATCCATGTGTGCAACTTCTTCTGTAAGTGCCTCTACTCTACTGCTCTATGCCACTACGCAAATGTGATGATATCCATGCAATGCTTTACTATAACAGTGATTGTCTTCTTTCTGTAATGTGTTCCGGTACCTCAGAGGTCCATAGATCACCACCCTCTCGCGCTCACATTTTGCTCCGACTCCTCCCGATTGACAAATGAAGCACTGTGTCTGTCCCTAGCCTGCACTGCATGTGGCTAATTAGGATTTCCGTCTGTCTTTAATGATGGAGAGCTGGATGGATTCTGTCTTGTTCTTGAGGCCCAGCCATGATCAATGCTGCTCTGGTCCTCTTGCTGAGATAGCAAGCAAATGTTTTTCCATGCACATTATCACTACTGATGGATAATATGTTTTTTCACCCAAATACTATAAAGTAGGGCTGGGCGATATGGCCAAAATATCATATCACAATATGTTTCACATTTTTTACGATATTTGAGGTTTTTGAATAATTAAGTTCTAAATATGCTTTATGACTAGTGCATGACCCTAGGGTGGAAACACATACATTTTAAGTGTTTTTAATGGAGCTTTGTCCGTTATGATTGTTTTATACTGTTCAATGAAGTTTCAACCAAAAGTTGGAATGTAGTGGGCACTTTGAAAACAGTGTTGTTTGACATAACAACACATGAAAAAGCCAGGGAGTGGTTATTGTGACAGGGGAGGAACCAAAGTGTTGGTCAGTGTTTCGTAGTGGACCCTAATTAATGTTATATGAAATGTTTTCTCTTACTGTAGCTTTGATGTCACTAAAATATTCATGCTTTACCAATTCCTCTCTGATTTAGAATATACCGTTGCACAAACAACATGCTGATGTAGGCCTACACCAGCACTGGTATCAGGCTGTATTAGCTAGCTTTCTAGCTACGTTTGCTCTGACTAAGTACATTTAGCTGGCTAGCTAGCCAACTAACTAGCGATTAGTATTAGCGGCTAACATAATTTATTTTAGCCACAACTTGCTAAGAAAATACAAACTAGCTGTTTGCAGACAGTAAGATATATGCAGACTGTCACTGCAAGTGGTTGTTGTGACTCGTGGTAGCGCAAAAACTGTTCTGCTTGAGTGACAAGATGCAGGGCTTGGTGTGTGTGGAAGGAGAGAGGGAGAGAGATGACTCAAGTAGCAAACGGAGTAAACTGGGATTATTACACGCGGCGGAGTGGCGTAACACATTTAACAAACCAAACAATAATATACAGCTTTACAAGGTAAAGTAAAAACCCAAACCGGTCAGTGCATCAATACTGGTATATCGTAAAATATGGTATACCACCCATCCCTAGTCTCCAGCCTGTTGTAGGCCTAGTCCTCAGGAGCTAGTGCTTGGCTGTGACGTGGGCTGGTTCTGTTCACTGTTAGTCACACAGAGAGACTGGCTTCTAGACAGAGGGCCTTTGTTCCCAGTCATTGTGAAGACAGCAGTATGATAAAGGGTGTTGGAGCTGAGTATGAAAGGGCCTGGTTGGATATGGTCACACCAAGGCAATTTGAATTAGTCTTTGCTTGGTCTGTTCGAAGATGTCCTCAGTGGGCCTATGTACAGCACACTGCCATAGGGTTATCGATGGGACAGGCACAACCCTTTAGGGTAGTAATAACCTGATTCAGTATTTTTCAAAATAGAGACAATTTTATAGACCAGGGTTTCCCAAACTCGATCCTGGGCACCGCCCGGTTGCATGTTTTGGTTTTTGCCCTAGCACTACACAGCTGATTCAAATAACCAAGTTATCATCAAGCTTTGATTATTTGAATCAGCTGTGTAGTGTGAGGAGAAAAAGCAAAACATGATGATGATGAGCTGCTGTGCTGTACAGCAGGTGCCTCCTGTCTGACTCAGTGCATCAGTGGTTTACGTTTATTCTGTGACTCCCCCTCCTCCCTCTCCCCTCACCCCCTCCTCTGGCCTCTGGGGGCGTTGAAACTAGAGTGGTGGGGGGGGGGGGGGGGGCGTGTGTGTGAGGCCGACTCAGCCGAGGGTGTCTGTGGCTGTGGGCCCCCACTGAATTGCTGTCTTTGTTACTTCCTGACCTTCCTGGGTGAAGTTTATGTAACTCCCAGCCAGTCAGTCAGCCAGCCAGCCAGCCAGCCAGGCAGAGAGTGCTGCAGTCAGCCTTGAAACCTGACACCAAGAAACTTCTCTACTCGGAGGGGGAGGGGTCCCTGCCACAGGGAAACCTGCCCTCCATGAGGCTGAGATATGATTGGCTGTTTCTCTGGCTGCAGTTGGCTCTCTCTCTCTGGTCTGTAGGTCTATCAGTCTCTCTCGATCTGTCAATTTAATGTTCAATATAAGGGGCTTTATTGGCATGGGAAACATATGTTTACATTGCCGAAGCAAGTGAAATAGATAGTAATCAAAAGTGAAATAAACAATAACAAATTGACAGTAAACATTACACTCCAAAAGTTCCAAAAGAAAAAATACATTTTAAATGTCATATTATCTCTATATACAATGTTGTAATAATGTGCAAATAGTTAAAGTACAAAAGGGAAAATAAATAAACATAAATATAGGTTGTATTTACAATAGTGTTTATTCTTCACTGGTTGCCCTTTTCTTGTGGCAACAGGTCACAAATCTTGCTGCTGTGATTGCAAACTGTGGTATTTCACCCAATGATATGGGAGTTTATCAAAAATGTATTTGTTTTGAAATTATTTTTAGGTCTGTGTAATCTGAGGGAAATATGTGTCTCTAATCTGGTCATACATTTGGCAGGAGGTTAGGAAGTGCAGCTCAGTTTCTACCTCATTTTGTGTGCAGTGTGCACATAGCCTCTCTCTCTCTCTCTCACTCTCTCTCTCTCTCTCTCTCCCTAGCTGTTTCTGACTGCCTCTCTCTCTTTCTGACTGCCTCTCTCTCTCTTTATGACTGCCTCTCTCTGTTCCCCCAGTCATCCGGGCTCATCTGCCTGCTGGTAGTGGAGGCCTGCCAGGAGTGGGTGGGATCTAGTGGGGGTCAAAGGTAAACAGGAAGTCGGCTCAATTTATAGCGGGGTGGTTTTGGCTGTGGACGGAAGGGGCGGGCTGCGGGGAGACACTAGAGGAGGAAATGGGTGGCTAGTTAGTAGAGGGAGTGGTGAGAGAGTTGTACTTGGATTTAGCCTAGACTGTGAGGAGCATGTGGGAGCCTTGCCAGCCCCAAACTGCACAGTAGGTCTGAATAAAAACCCATTCTCTTTTATTCTGCATTTTTTCTCTCTCTCCCCCGCTCACAGGGGATTAAATAGCTTTGACTTTGTTGGCTGGCTAGGGGTTTGGAGAGGAGCGTGCGATAGCCAGCGGGTTCAGTGCTAACATGAGGTTTTGTGTGAGAGGAATGTGAGGGGTGACACAACCCAAAGTGACCTCTTCCTTGAGCTGCAGTCAAGTTAACCTTTCACTGGCTGACAGGAATGAACTCGGCTCAACCACCAGGCAGCCTGCTGAACGCTAGCCTGCCTAGCATAGTCTGTCTCTGGGGAGAGAAAGTGGAGAACAGATTTACACAGTCTACTCTACAGGGACTCTAATGAGACTTTCAGTGGCTCTCATTCAGTTAGACTTAGCTTAGCACTAAATAGGGAACCCAGCACTAAATACGGCAAGGGGAATAGGGGAAAGGCATTTGGACTGTGGATCATGACATTATGCTTTTAGCCAGCAGAACCGGCCCGCTTGCTTACAGCTGCGCTAGGGTCGGACAGCATGACTGTGTAGATCAAGACACCGGGGAGCGAGCGTGAGATATGGCTCGGAAAACCTACCTCAATAGAGGGATGAGAAATGCAGTGCACTCCAAATTGTCCCATTATCCCAACTGTTACACAGGGAAGTTTGAACAACTGCTAGTTTTTCTGGAAAGCTGCCCTTTTCGTCCCCATGCTTGGTAGCAGAAGCCACATCAGCCATTTTGAAATGGCGCTAGAATATAAGTTGAACATCAAGCGATAGTCAGCCAATCAGGTGGGGAATGGTTTAGTATATTGCCACGTTCAAAAACACTGGAAACTCTGACATTTCAGAATTCACTGCGTTCAAGACAACTGGGAACTCAGAAATGTTTTTTGAATGGTCATCCAACTTGGAATTCCAAGTCGGAAACTCGGGCATCTTTCTAGAGTTCCAAGTTGTCTTGAAAGGGCCATAGGTCAAACTTTACCAAAACTATGGATGCTTGTCTGAAGTACAATAATTCATTGGTAATCCATGTCATTGTTGTCAAGGGTGGACTAACAAAGGCAATAAACAGCCACACACTAGGAAGTTGTTGTGTTTGTCTTTCAATAGTTTATTTCTTTGTTCCAACAATTTTGCCATTGTTAATGCACCCTTGACAACATTGACATTGCCAAGTATCAATAAATTGTTACCAATTCATTATAATAATGGATTACCAATAAATTATTGTACAGCCATAGTTTTGGGAGAGTTTGACATGTACAAAGCCATTCCCCACACAACTTTAATTTTGACATTATCACAGCGCGAAGATGTAGGCTGACTATCCTTTGTTGTTCAACACACGTGGCTTCTGCTACCTAGCATGAGGAGGCACAGCCAGAAGAGGACTGGCCACCCCTCATAGCCTGGTTCCTCTCTAGGTTTCTTCCTAGGTTTTTGGCCTTTCTAGGGAGTTTTTCCTAGGGAGTTTTTCCTAGCCACCGTGCCTCTTTCACATGCATTGCTTGCTGTTTGGGGTTTTAGGCTGGGTTTCTGTACAGCACTTTGAGATTTCAGCTGATATACGAAGGGCTATATAAATAAATTTGATTTTATTTGAAGGGCAGCGTTCTGGAAAAGAAGCAGTTATTCAATCTTGTAACAGTTGGGATAATAGCACAATTCGGAGTACAACTAATTTCTCATCCCTGGATTGAAGTACATTTTCCAAGCCGGCTCCACGGTGTCCTGATCTACATGGTCGTGCTGTCCGACCCTAGTGCAGCTGTAAGTAAGCAGGTCGGATCTTCTGGCTAATTGTGCTTTATGTGTCGGCTATACTTTATACAGTGTGCCTCTTTTGCCTTTATGTCTAAGGAACACTTGTTGGTTTGTGTTTGTGTTAGCTATTCCAGGGAGGTGACAGTTGCTTGGTGTGGTTGATACTGTGTGTGTGTGTGTGTGTGTGTGTGTGTGTGTGTGTGTGTGTGTGTGTGTGTGTGTGTGTGTGTGTGTGTGTGGATGTGTGTGTGTGTGTGTGGTGTGTGTGTGTGTGTGTGTGTGTGTGTGTGTGTGTGTGTGTGTGTGTGTGTGTGTGTTTGAGTGTGATAGTTAGTTAGTTAGTTTGTGATTTTTCACACAGGAGTCCCAAAGCGATCAGACAGGTTTGTCAGGTAGCTGCTGGTTCCTAGCCGGGTATGTTCACTGGTTTCCATGGCGCTGGGCCCTGAGTCAAGGGTTTGTTTACACAGAGAAACACTTTATTTCACAACATTACACTGACTCTGTAGAAAGGGATAAAATGTAGGCTAACGCTGTCTTCTGTCTGCCTTGGATACAGTTTAGTTTTATACCTCTAGTCTACAACATATGCAGTTGGCCTACTGTCACTAACCATGCACACTATGACTCATGTTTACAGTGACTGCTGCTGCCATTAAGTTCATGTTTTAACATTTCAAAGTACAAAATGGAGGGTTGCTCTTTTCTCTCAGAATGTTGTAGGCATACGTCCTGCTTGGATGACTGAGGTGAATATGTTGGAAGAATCCTGTGAATTCCTTCCTATATAACTCAATCCTCTGCTGCTCAGTGCAATTACTAGGCTACAGGTTTCAATGTTTTCACTGGTCTATTGGTCTGTGGCATTTGGCCTTCATATAAATTAAATCAATCTCTCTGGAATGTTGAATCACATGGTTGCTCTCGCTATACTGCCACAAAGCTGCTGTTATTTTGTATGCCCTCACCTCAAGACTGTCCTGTCTGCTGAGTTGTCGGTATGAAATGCTTAGTGTTGTGGCGTGGATCATTCATTTGATTTATAGACTTTCTTAACATTCCTGCTCAGAACAGAACTACAAGTCTGTCTGTTGTCCTCAGTTGAATGTGTGTGGCCATAGTTGGGCGATTCCAAACCAGCTTAGGTGGAAAATATTTTTCAATGATCTGATTGTTCTGTCAATTCTCACATAGAAACTTAATTGGGAGGAAGGATGTAGGACATTTGTATCACATTTGTATCACAAACCACTTTCTTGAAAATTGGCAATTGCAGGCCCTTTTTAGACCTATACATGTCTCCTGTAAGACCCTATGATCTGTGAACTGTGCATGATACAGACAACATCTTGGTGTCATTATACTGTAAAACCCTATGATCTGTGAACTGTACATGATACAGACAACATCTTGGTGTCATTATACTGTAAAACCCTATGATCTGTGAACTGTACATGATACAGACAACATCTTGGTGTCATTATACTGTAAAACCCTATGATCTGTGAACTGTACATGATACAGACAACATCTTGGTGTCATTACACTGTAAAACCGTATGATCTGTGAACTGTACATGATACAGACAACATCTTGGTGTCATTATACTGTAAAACCCTATGATCTGTGAACTGTACATGATACAGACAACATCTTAGTGTCATTATACTGTAAAACCCTATGATCTGTGAACTGTACATGATACAGACAACATCTTGCTGTCATTATACTGTAAAACCTTATGATCTGTGAACTGTACATGATACAGACAACATCTTGGTTAATTATACTGTAAAACCCTATGATCTGTGAACTGTACATGATACAGACAACATCTCAGTGTCATTATACTGTAAAACCCTATGATCTGTGAACTGTACATGATACAGACAACATATTGGTGTCATTATACTGTAAAACCCTATGATCTGTGAACTGTACATGATACAGACAACATCTTGGTTAATTATACTGTAAAACCCTATGATCTGTGAACTGTACATGATACAGACAACATCTTGCTGTCATTACACTGTAAAACCCTATGATCTGTGAACTGTACATGATACAGACAACATCTTGGTGTCATTACACTGTAAAACCCTATGATCTGTGAACTGTACATGATACAGACAACATCTTGGTGTCATTATACTGTAAGACCCTATGATCTGTGAACTGTACATGATACAGACAACATCTTGCTGTCATTATACTGTAAAACCCTGTGATCTGTGAACTGTACATGATACACACAACATCTTGCTGTCATTATACTGTAAAACCCTATGATCTGTGAACTGTACATGACACAGACAACATCTTGCTGTCATTATACTGTAAAACCCTGTGATCTGTGAACTGTACATGATACAGACAACATCTTGGTGTCATTATACTGTAAAACCCTGTGATCTGTGAACTGTACATGACACAGACAACATCTTGCTGTCATTATACTGTAAAACCCTATGATCTGTGAACTGTACATGATACAGACAACATCTTGCTGTCATTATACTGTAAAACCCTATGATCTGTGAACTGTACATGATACAGACAACATCTTGGTGTCATTACACTGTAAAACCCTATGATCTGTGAACTGTACATGATACAGACAACATCTTGCTGTCATTATACTGTAAAACCCTATGATCTGTGAACTGTACATGACACAGACAACATCTTGGTGTCATTATACTGTAAAACCCTATGATCTGTGAACTGTACATGATACAGACAACATCTTGCTGTCATTACACTGTAAAACCCTATGATCTGTGAACTGTACATGATACAGACAACATCTTGGTGTCATTATACTGTAAAACCCTATGATCTGTGAACTGTACATGATACAGACAACATCTTGCTGTCATTACACTGTAAAACCCTATGATCTGTGAACTGTACATGATACAGACAACATCTTGGTGTCATTATACTGTAAAACCCTATGATCTGTGAACTGTACATGACACAGACAACATCTTGGTGTCATTATACTGTAAAACCCTATGATCTGTGAACTGTACATGATACAGACAACATCTTGGTGTCATTATACTGTAAAACCCTATGATCTGTGAACTGTACATGACACAGACAACATCTTGCTGTCATTCTACTGTAAAACCTTATGATCTGTGAACTGTACATGATACAGACAACATCTTGGTGTCATTATACTGTAAAACCTTATGATCTGTGAACTGTACATGATACAGACAACATCTTGGTGTCATTACACTGTAAAACCCTATGATCTGTGGACTGTACATGACACAGACAACATCTTGCTGTCATTATACTGTAAAACCCTATGATCTGTGAACTGTACATGATACAGACAACATCTTGGTGTCATTATACTGTAAAACCTTATGATCTGTGAACTGTACATGATACAGACAACATCTTGGTGTCATTATACTGTAAAACCCTATGATCTGTGAACTGTACATGATACAGACAACATCTTGGTGTCATTATACTGTAAAACCTTATGATCTGTGAACTGTACATGATACAGACAACATCTTGGTGTCATTATACTGTAAAACCTTATGATCTGTGAACTGTACATGATGCAGACAACATCTTGGTGTCATTACACTGTAAAACCCTATGATCTGTGAACTGTACATGATACAGACAACATCTTGCTGTCATTATACTGTAAAACCCTATGATCTGTGAACTGTACATGATACAGACAACATCTTGGTGTCATTATACTGTAAAACCCTATGATCTGTGAACTGTACATGATACAGACAACATCTTGGTGTCATTATACTGTAAAACCCTGTGATCTGTGAACTGTACATGATACAGACAACATCTTGCTGTCATTATACTGTAAAACCCTATGATCTGTGAACTGTACATGATACAGACAACATCTTGCTGTCATTATACTGTAAAACCCTATGATCTGTGAACTGTACATGATACAGACAACATCTTGCTGTCATTATACTGTAAAACCTTATGATCTGTGAACTGTACATGATACAGACAACATCTTGGTGTCATTACACTGTAAAACCCTATGATCTGTGAACTGTACATGATACAGATAACATCTTGGTGTCATTATACTGTAAAACCCTATGATCTGTGAACTGTACATGATACAGACAACATCTCAGTGTCATTATACTGTAAAACCCTATGATCTGTGAACTGTACATGACACAGACAACATCTTGGTGTCATTATACTGTAAAACCCTATGATCTGTGAACTGTACATGATACAGACAACATCTTGGTGTCATTACACTGTAAAACCCTATGATCTGTGAACTGTACATGATACAGACAACATCTTGGTGTCATTATACTGTAAAACCCTATGATCTGTGAACTGTACATGATACAGACAACATCTTGGTGTCATTATACTGTAAAACCCTATGATCTGTGAACTGTACATGATACAGACAACATCTTGGTGTCATTATACTGTAAAACCCTATGATCTGTGAACTGTACATGATACAGACAACATCTTGGTGTCATTATACTGTAAAACCCTATGATCTGTGAACTGTACATGATACAGACAACATCTTGGTTAATTATACTTCTTATAGTGTTATCTCAAATATGGAGTATGTGTGTAACCTTTATTTTACTAGGCAAGTCAGTTAAGAACAAATTCTTATTTACAAGGACGGCCTACCGGGGAACAGTGGGTTAACTGCCTTGTTCAGGGGCAGAAGGATAGATTTTTACCTTGTCAGCTCGGGGATTCGATCCAGCAACCTTTCGGTAACTTTTATACGTAGAAATGTACATTATAGGTCATTAACCAATCACAGCCCTTTCAATCCATTTTCCCATTCACTGTGTTGGCGGTGCTCATAAAATGTATCACAACTTCAGAATTAGCAGAGAACCCACTGTGGAAATGTGATGTACTTGTAAAGGGTACTTTTGAGATATTCAAATTCTTATTTTTTATATTGAATTAATTAATGTGAAAATGTATATTTCAGAATCTAGACATACTCCATTTGTTAGAGCCTTTATAAGGAGTATAATGAACCAATATGTTGTCTGTATCATGTACAGTTCAAGGATCATAAGGTTTTACAGGAGGCATGTATAGGTCTAAAAAGGGTCCTAAAATGTCCACTTTCATCATTATTTAAATTTTTACAAATTGTGATACAAATGTAAAAAGCATGTCAAACATCCTTCCTCCCAATAAAGTTTCTATGTGAGAATTGCCAGAACAATCTGAGATAGCAAAAATATTTTCTGCCTACATTGGGGTGCAATCGCCCAGTTGCAGCACTGGTATCTGCTTTTTTGCTGCTAACAACCTGCCTTCTCCTGATTTAACCT